>NW_024040040.1:66436006-66451517 GCF_014851395.1 Micropterus salmoides | reverse complement strand
GATCATGCACTTTCTTCAGCTCTGCCTGTTCACATTCACAGTCTGCTGCTGTAGTTCACTGAGCAGCTACAGTAGATGATGAAAAGGCAGATTTATTTACAATTGGTCTCCCAGATCTGCACAGTGTTCAGGGGATTCAAACTAAAGTTTCAGATGCTCCCACAAAAATACAACATCCAGCATCAAACATCTGGCGTGGCCACAGGCTTCTGTCCTGTTATCGACTCTATATCCCCAGAATTACTTGTGCATCTCAGAAAATTTCAATATTGTGAAAGGTTATTTTTTCCCATAATTGAAGTCATAAAGTGAATGTAGTCTAGATTCACTACACATAAAGTGAAATTCAGGCCTTTATTTGTTTTACTCTTGATGATTATGGCTTACAGCTCATGGAAATCAAAAAAATAAATTAGAATATTAGTTCTGTTATATTGTAGTCATTTCTTGGACCTGTCTGGCCTGGTGGCTCTTGATGCACTGACTGCAGCCTCAGTCCACTCCTTGTGAAACCCTCAAGTTCTTGAATCGGCTTTGCTTGACAATCTTCTGAAGGCTGCTAATCATGAAAATTAAAACAAAAGGCTTTTAGTTTTTTCACTTTATGTCTAAAAAATCTTTTATTTACACAATATTCTAATTTTCTGAGATGTACCTGTATGTTCATTACTATACTGGATTTTGTTTAAGAGGCAAAATGTTTGGATTGTAGGAAGGGGCTAAGGTTTTGAACCCCATGTAATTAAATAACAGTCCAATCATCATCAGTCATCTGCAGTAAAGTAGAAACACTTGTATGTTTTTTTTAAATAGCAATTATAGCAAAAAGGTGAGATGACACGGTGAGCGTTTGTGTAATCTCGTGAGACTTGGTGCAATTCAAACATGGCAGAGCGCAGCTAAACAAACAATTCATTAAACAAACAATCCGCCAATTTTAAGCGAATTAACAAATAAGAGCAGTCAAATCGCACTGGAGGACCTCGAGGACGAGTGTTTGGAGGACCTTGAAGTTTATATGACCAGTGTTTTCATCGAGTGGTCATGGGGAAATCAAAAGAAACCGCACTGAAGACTCACCTGGAGCATCACCTGGAGCAGTCTCCTCGCAAGGTGCAGATTTTACAGAGATTCTGGATTCAATAGACAAGAAATTGTCCAGCTTTGATGCCCGATTATCTTGTGGAAGTACTTCACAAAGAGTTTCAGGCTCTGCGGGAATCCCTGGAGTTCAGCCAGAAACAGGTGGTTGAGCTCGCGGCAGAAAACAAGGTCCTCAAAGGTTCGGTTAAATCCCTCACGGAGGGAATGACGCGGCTCTCGGCAGACAATAAAAACATTAGAGAAGCAATCATCGATCTCCAGGCTCGTAGTATGCGGGATAATCTGGTCATTTCGGGTCCCGGAGCAGGCGGATGAAACCCCAGAGGAGACCGTTAAAAGCTTCATCCAAAATCAACTGAAGCTCCCGGCCGAGACCGTAAAGAACATCAGCTTCCACCGGGTGCACCGCCTGGGAGGACGGCGACAGGAGAACCAGAGGCCCAGGCCCATCGTCGCGAAGTTTGAACACTTCAAGCAGAAGGAACTGGTTAAAGGCCGCGGCAGGGAGCTGAGAGGGACCAACTTCAGCGTTAACGACCAGTTTCCCCGGGAGATCCTGGACCGACGCCGAGTCCTGTTCCCGATAAGAAAGAAGCTTATTGGAGAAGGATCACGGGCTGTCATCGCTGTGGATAAACTTTACGTCGATGGCCAGCTGTACCGCGACCGAGACACCACTCCTTGGCTCTACTAAGAACCAAGTCCAGCAACAGGTGAACTGTATCACTATGCGATCATTTTTTCCCCTATCAGTTAATTACTCCGTGACATATGGCAAGTTAATAGTTATAAAATACAGTGCACGTCTCAACAGCCTATACTGTGGTTATCTGACTAGTCTGTCCGATAATGTTTTGTGTATTTTCCCTGTTTTTGTTTCACTGTTTCTTCTTTTGTTAATGTTGCTCTTCCTCCGCCGTTTACACATCGATCAGCTGCGCAATTTTCATACTGTTTAATTCACAAACAGTCGGGCACACCGCTAGCACACACACGCAGGCGCATACAACATGAACACATAGACACACATACAGGCGCATACACACACAATGATACAACACGCACACTGCACACACTAGCCATCACCACATCCCTTAGTTGAATGATGACCTCACTTATAATCACCTCTTGGAATGTACGCGGAGTTGGTTCAAGGGAAAAGAGATTAAAAATTTTTAACCATCTAAATAATCTGCAAGCAGACATTGTCCTACTACAGGAGACTCATTTACCCAAGACAGCAGATAACTAACCTCACACAGTTTCCTCACTCGTACTCAGCCTGTTATAACTCAAAACAAAGGGGTGTCACCATTATAAATAGAAAAACACACTTCAATCATAATAACACTACTATTGATCCAGAGGGTCGATTCATTATTGTTAACATTTCGATTCAAAATACTCCTTTATGCATTGCTAACATCTATGGCCCAAATGTTGACGACCCCTCCTTTTTTCATGCTTTCTTCAACTCACTCTCTGCTCACTCAGACACAGCTCTTATATTAGGAGGGGACTTCAACATGGTATGTAATCCAGCAGTTGACAGGCTCAGTACGGCAGGTGGTCACCGTATTTGGAAATCAACAGACATCCTTAAACAATACATGAGCGATTTTGGTCTTTGTGATGTTTGGCGTTCTCACCACCCCTCTTAGAGAATATACCTTCTTTTCACCAGTCCACCACTCATTTTCTCGCCTTGACTATTTTTTGGTTAGCAGCTCAATTATGACAGACATTTCCAACACTCAGATTCACCCTATCACTATCAGTGATCATGCACCGGTTTCTATCACTCTTACTAAAAAAAGGGTCACACAGCCAACTAGAAGTTGGAGATTTAACGCATCATTGCTTAAAGACCTAGATTTTATAAATTACTTCAAAAAGGAGTGGGCAATATATATGGAAACTAATGACCTGCCAGGAACCTCGCCATGTCTTCTTTGGGAGGCAGCAAAAGCAGTCATGAGAGGTAAAATAATCTCCTATTCATCATACAAAAAAAAGAAAGAGAGATCTTGTGAATTACAGCTAGAACAAAAAATAAAAACATTAGAAACTACCCTTGCTGCCTCCCCACAGGAACACATGCTGAATGATCTGAGAAAATCAAAACTTGAATTAAATGAAATTATTAATAAAAAGACCCAATTTCAGTTGCAAAGACTACGCTTGGAGAACTTTGAACATGGCAATAGATCCGGCAGATTCTTAGCCAGCCAATTGAAATTGAATAAAGAAAAAATAACTATTTCTTCCTTAAAGGACTCAGCTGGGAATCTGACTTATAACCCAGAAGAAATCAACAATGCATTCAGAGATTATTATAAAAACTTATATACATCACAAATTGACCCATCTAGCTCTAACATCGATGCATTTCTGAACAATATAGATTTGCCAAGGTTAGATGATGAACAGATCAGGGCTCTGGATTCACCTGTTTCAATGGCTGAACTCCAGGAAGCTCTCTTACATATGCCGAATAATAAAGCCCCTGGGCCAGATGGTTTTCCCGCTGAACTCTATAAGGAATTCTGGGAAATACTTGCGCCCACATTCTATAGGATGGTTATGCAAATTAGGGGTACTTGCATGTTGCCTCCAACAATGAATTCTGCTAATATCAGCCTGCTCCTTAAACCAGACAAAGACCCCACACTCCCGTCCAGTTATCGCCCAATATCACTTATTAACGCAGATCTTAAAATCATCTGCAAAACCCTAGCAAGAAGGCTAGAGAAGGTCACTCCTGGTATAATACACTCTGACCAAACAGGATTTATTAAGGGTAGGCACTCCACCAACAATACACGCAGGCTACTTAACGTAATAGACTATGCCACTATTCATAACCTGGAAACTATAGTTGTTTCTTTAGATGCAGAGAAAGCATTTGACAGAGTAAATTGGAAATTTCTATTCGCTACTTTATATAAATTTGGATTTGGAAACTCTTTCATAGATTGGATTAAAATCTTATACAGTTCCCCAAGAGCTTCTGTCAAAACAAATGATCATACTTCTCCATGCTTTAGTCTCCAGGGGTACCAGGCAGGGTTGCCCACTCTCTCCCTCGCTATTTGCTATTTTTATAGAACCACTAGCAGCTGCGATCAGACAAAATAATAATATTAAAGGAATTCAAACAGAAAATATACACCATAAGATAAGCCTTTATGCAGATGATGTATTACTTTTCCTCCTAAACTCACAAACTTCTCTTTCTGAGACAATCACACTTATAGATAAATTCTCATCCATCTCAGACTACTCCATTTTTCTCCAGTTTTACCTGTAAAGTGTGATTTCCAGAGTATATCTACCACACCGCTAAAGTCTGGGAATATTAAATATCTGGGTGTCAATATTTCCTCCAGGCTGTCAGAACTGACATGGCTAAACTACACGCCTTTACTTAAATCTATAGAGGATGACCTTGTACGGTGGACATCATTTCCTATATCACTCATGGGAAGAGTCTCCACCATAAAAATGATGGTCCTACCTAAAATCAATTATCTGTTTTCAATGTTACCCACCAAACCCTCTGCTGTCTGGTTTAAATCACTGGACTCAAACATCTCAAAATTTTTGTGGAAAAATAAACCCCCACGAATCAGTCTAAAAACTATGCAAAAAGCAAAAGACTGTGGTGGTTTAGAACTGCCAAATTTTTATCATTACTTCCTGTCTAATAGACTACAATATATCTCAAAATGGATCAATCAGAGCCCCCTGGACCACTCATGGATGGACATAGAACAAACCTTCTGTAATGAAATTAAAATTTCCGATATGCCATTCATCAGTTCCAGCATCAAACGTCATACCTGCTTTAAAAGCATTAACATAAGCACTTCCTTGGCAGCTTGGTGGGAACTTCTCAAAATATCTGGGTCTTCACCTATCCCATGCAGATTTACCCCAATCTGGAATAATCCTGACATCCTGCAAAATAAGAAAACACTAAATTCCCCACTGTGGTATGACAAAGGGATAAGACATCTAGAGCATGTAATGCAAGGCAGTAACTTTATTCCATTCCAGGATCTAGTGGCACAATATGGAATTAGCCATAATAGATTTCTGGAATTTCAACAGTTTAAATCCATAATTCAGGCTAGATTTAAGGATAAAATAATGGACTTAGATTTACCTCCAATGATAACAGACTTTCTTAAACTCTCGCCTCCAAAACTGTTATCAAAAGTATACATGTTACTGTTAAAAACAGATAGTTCAATCTCTCTCCCATTCTTAAAATGGGAAACAGATCTATCCATTAGTCCAGACCAAAACTTTTGGATGCAGATATGTTTAAATACCTTTAGAATGACTACAAATCCCAATCTACAACTTATACAGTATAAAACTCTCCATAGAACACACTATACTGGACAAAGGATGTTCAGAATGGGTCTTATGCAGTCAAACATCTGCCGGAACTGCTCAGGTAACATATCTGATAGTTACATGCATGCTATGTGGCAATGTACACCTGTTCAAAAGTTCTGGCAGAAGATATGTGAAGACCTATCGATATGGCTAAGTTACCCCGTCCCAGTTTCCCCATCACTCTGCGTGCTGGGGGACCTAAGTGACATTAGTATAGAGGTTGACACATCATACATGCTTCTCACTGCCTTATGCATCGCCAAGAAAACTATCCTCATGAACTGGAAGGCCAAAAAGAATATAAGTATCACCCAATATCGGAATCACCTTATAGATCACATTAGCATGGAGAAAATGTCTGCTGTAAAAAAAAACAAATTGACACAATTCCAATCTCTCTGGTCCCCCTTGATCAACTTTATCACTTAATGGGGGTGGGTGTGTACTGCCTTGCTGGTCAGGGTCCCGTACGGCTGGTAGGTGTGTCTGGGGGTGGGTTGATTCTTAGATGCATTGCGGTGCGGGCGTGGGGGACTTTTTCTAATTTTAAATGTTGGCTGATGGCATGGTGTTGGGGGGCGGTGGTGCGGCGCTCGGGATGCCTAGGGCGCGGGCTTGACGGGGGGACCAGTGTTTGCCCTGTATTCGGCGTGCCGCTGCTGCGGGGTGGGTAGCCACTCTGCTTAGGTGTCGCGAGGTTGTTGGTATCGGTGCGCGGGTGGTGATTTTGACTCGCGCGCTGTGCGGAGGTGGTGGCGCTCGGTGCTTGGCTGCCTCCCTGTGTGTCCTGTGTGTGGGTCCGGGTTGGGGGGAGGGGGCGGGCGGCGGGCATGGCGGTGGAGGTTGGTGGGGGGGGATGCTTGTGGTGGGTTTCGGTCTGGTGGTGAACGTGCGGCGTGGGTCACGGTGTAGTCTGTGGTCTCTCTGACTGCGGGGGGGATGGGGGCGGTTTGCGCCGGCTGGCATCTCTCCTGCGTAGCGCATTACTTGGCTGTTGTGTGCCGCTAGTTAGATTGGTAGCGGGGTAGTGTTGATTGGCTCATCTGTAGGTCATTATTGGCTTGCGTGCTTGTCGGGGGTTGGGGGCATCGGGTGCGGGCCGGGACTGGGCTGGTGTGCGGCTCTGTCCTGTGTGCATGCTGTGCATCCTGATAATTGCATTTCGGTTCTCTGAGGGGTCTGGCGACTGGTTGTTGGAGGGGTGGGGGACCGGGAAGAAGGGGTTGACGGGGTGGGTTGGGGGTGCGGGCTGGTCCTTTTTGAGCTGGTTGGGGGTGTCTCCTCTGGATTTTAGTGCCCGGACTGGATGCTTGGTGGTTGTGCCGGGATCCTGTGTATGGAGGGATTGTGCTTTGGGGTGTGTCGATGGTTGCTTGCAGTCGCGTCGCGGCCCTCTGGAGTGTGGTCGTGTTGAGTCCTAGGGGCTATTTGCATCTGCTGACTCCCTAGGGCTGAGGGGCTGTTGCTGCTGTCGCGGGGTGATTGCTGTCTCTTTTCTTTGGGGACGGTGGGGGTTTGTGTGTGGGATGCTTCGCTGCTAGGGAGGGAAGGGAGCGGGGGTGGGGGTCTTCTGGCCTGACCTGGCCTGAGTGGCATTGCCTCCTGGGTGTGGGCCGACCTTCGGATCTGGGCTGTTGGGCCGTTCTGTCCTTGGGTGGGGTCCTTGCTGCCCCGGACCTGCTCCCTTGGGGGCTGGTGGTGCTCGGAGTACTGCTGATTGTGGGGGAGCGGTGAGGTGAGGGGTTAGCAGTGGGGCTGCCGGAGGGGCCCCGGCGAGGACGGGGGATTGTTGGACTTTGGGTTGGGGCTGCACTGACCTGCCTCTGGAGTGTGTGGGGGTCTGGGGCACGGGGCTTTGGAGCCTCTGGGTCTGGGGCGGGTCTGCGCGCTGGGGGGGCTGGGCCCCCCTGGGCCCGTCCTGGGGATGGGCGGGGTTGTCACTGACTCTGGGGTGCTACCGGTGCTAGAGGGGCTCTTGCTATAAGCCCTGGGCTGGAGGGACCTGGCGTCCTCCTGCTTAGGGGGTGGGGGACGGGACTGAATAAATGATGGGGCCAGTCAGGAATCTGGTCTTCTAGCCTCCCTATGACCTCCTTCACCTTTCCCCTTTGGTCATGTCTCACAACATACACCCTTAGGATCCTGGGGGACGGGCAGCCTGCAGGGCGTTTGGGGGGTGGGGCTGCTTTATTGCGGCCTCGCACTTCTTCCTCCCTCACTGCCTGCCCCTCAATTTTAATTACACATTAGACACAGAGGGCTTGGGGGGTGGGAGGGGCACGATGGGAGGCTCCACTACCTGACAGTTGTGGGGTGCCTGTGTCACAACTACCCTCCAATTTTAGTTGCACCTTAGTTACCACACACCTTATCTTCACTCCACCATACAACACTTCACAATCCATGACATGCATCCAACACAAAACAATACATTTACAGAGGCAGGCAGAGGGGTTGAAGGAGTGGGAGAGATTCTCATTGGCCTCGTGTCCTACCCCTGGAGCCCCGGGCGTTGGGGGTGCTGTGGGGTTGGTGGCGGCCTTGCCTGATCTGGGGTGGGCTGGGGGGGGTCGGGGCTCCCCTGGCGTGGGGGCCCGCCCTTGGCCTAGGGTTCTGCGGACTCGGGCTTGTGGCCTTTGCTCATTTCTGGGCGGGTGGTGTGTCCCTGGGCCTGGGGGCCCGTTGTCTCCTCTCCTCGCCTGGGCCCTCTTCGGCAGAGGTGAGGCTCCCGCTGCTTCCCCCTGCCAGCTCTCTCACGGTGGGGGCATTCGGGAGTCTCTGGGGCGCATGACCGGTGCTGTCGGGGTAGGTTTTGGTGCTCCTCCTTGGGGGTGCTTGACTGGGGGGGCTGGGCCCCTGTCCGGGGATGAGATCGGCCTCGGGGCTGCTGTCACTGGCTGCACTGTAGGGAGGGATGCCTCTGGCTGGGCTGGGGGACCGTTGGCCTGGTTCTCCCGCGTTATCGCTCCCTGGCGGTAGCGAGCTTCCCGGCACGGCTTTCTGCTGTTCTTCCTTGGGGCGGGGTACAGCTTCCCCCTGGACATGCGGTCTGGGGTCCTTTGCGCTTTGGGGGGTCGCAGGGTGTCCTGGCTTCTGGGGGTGGGGGTCTGCGGTGGGATTGTGGGGCGATTATCGATGCATCTTGATGTATTATACTTTTTCCCTGGGCAGGGTCTCTGGATGGCTGCTGGGCGTTTAGTTTGTGCGTTGGAGTCCGGGGAGGCATCTCCTCGTTGGCTTGGAGGGACCTGTTTGCGTTCCTGTTTTGCTTCGTTGGCCTCGGATCCGTGCTTGCCCATTTCTCTGTCGGCCAGTTGTTGGACCCCTCTGGATACTGAGGTATATAGTTAGTTTTCGGGATGTGCAGTGTGGGTGCGGGGCAGGGCTGTGCTCCGGTTTGTTCTGGGTTTGTGCCTGGAGTTCTCGCCCTTGATGGATGGGTGGGTTGTTGGTGGCATGCAGCTGAGCTAGTTGATTTTGCCTCGTTGCTGGTTTGGCTGGTGTTGCATGGCGGCCGGGGGGCGCGCTGGGCATGGGGATGTCGGCTGGCGCCGGCGGCCTTAGTTTTTTCCGGCGGTTGGGGGGACGGTGGACTTTTATTGGCGGGTGCACGGTGACCTGTGCGGCGCGTTTGCTGCCGGGCTGGGACTTGCTGCTGGTGTCTCTCTCCGCTGGCTTTCGCTGTCGTGTTGTTCCGTTTGCTCTCTCTCATTTGCCCGACCTCGCACGCGGGATTCGCGGGGGGCTGCTGGGCATGGGTGTCGCCGTGCTCGCGCAGTGTGCGCGTTGGGCTCGTCACTTGTGCATTGGTGTTGATGATTGCGTGGCATTTGGGCATTGTGGTTGTTTGCTGCGCGGCGGTGGGGTGCTGGATGGGGGAGGCCACTGGTCTATGTTGTGTCTGCGCCGCGGTCGGTCCGGGCGCTGCTCTTCCTCTTTTGCGTTCCGTCGGCATTACGTTGTCAACTGGCATTTGGGTCGGGGTCTTCTGCGTTTGCATCGCGGTGCATCTGGGAGTCTTTGTTTTTTTTTGATTTGATTTATTCTTTTTCTTTCTTCCACCCCTATTGGCTACTGGGGTTCTTGCCTGCCTGTTACAGTCGTGGCGTCCCACTCTCTCTAACAACTACATTCTTTAACAGGCTTATGCGCACACACATGTACATACACACACATACAGACACATTCACCCACACAGACACAAACAAACTTAGGTTGTCCCTGGTAGAATTATTCCTGATGCCTTTCTTTCAGTTACTTATTTAAATTAATTATTATTCCAGCTCTCGTGGCTGTGTTGTGTTGCTTATTTAGTGTGTGTGACTGTTTCTTGTTTTCATTGTTCTCTTAGTTGTCTTAATATGTCATTAATATGTCAGCTGTTTATTGCTGCTGTTCGGCTGGTTTTCTTTTACTATTATTATTATTTTTATTGTTTTTTTTGTTTGTGTTTGTTTGTTGTTGTTTTTCTCCTCCCCAAGCCCCCCTCTCTGTTCTCTTGCAGGTTTCGTTGCTTTCTGCAATTGGTGTTTCCCACAGCTTTTCCCTGTTGTCCCCACCCTCCATCCCCCTTTCCCCCTTCTCTTGCAGGTGTTGTCCTTTCTCTGTGCTGTCTGTTTGTGCCCCCCCATCCCCGTGTCTGCCCCCTGTCCGGCCCGGTGACAAATCAATACATAATTAAATAAATAATAAAACAGACAAAGGAGTATTTTAATACTCTCTTGTTAAAGTAAAATCTGTCTGGCACAATATGGTATCCAGGTCATTATACTCTATACCAGGCTGCTGGGCAGGACAGGTTTAAAAAAAAAAAGAAAAAAAAAAAAATAGCAATTATAGCAAACCTTGCATCATCTTGTCACAAGATCTCTGACGTAATTGCTGACGTAATCTGCACTCTGCGCATACGTTGGCGTCTGTAGCCACCTGTCGGAAGCTCCGTCATAAACTGAACTCTTATCCAGTTTTAATCCACTCTTTTTCGTTACATTTCTTATATCCTTTTTATTTAACTTAAGTTTTTAACTTAAACCGAAATGTGCACATCCCACACATAAATAATAGTAATCTCTTAAGGATTAGGACAACTGCACCAACTCCAGCACCCAAAACAAACTCATTTAAAATGGTTCTCTTCAATGTGAGATCACTTTCAAGTAAGACTTTTATCTTAAATGATTTTATCTTGTCTGCAAATCTAGATTTTATGTTTTTAACTGAGTCCTGGTTGCAAATGAATGACTATAGCCAGCTAGCTGAACTGTGTCCGCCTCAATATGATTGTTTTAGTCAACCGAGGTTCAGTGGTCATGGTGGTGGGCTAGTGAGCGTGTATAGGAAAAATTAAAAATGTCATCAAGTACGCTGTGATGAATTTAACTCCTTTGAAGTTCTCACTCTTAAAGTTGGAAGGCTGCAACCTATCATATTTGTTAGAATTTATTGCCCCCCAAAACCGCCTGGAGGATTTTTATCAGAACTTCCTGAATTTTTATCTACTCTGGTTTTAAATTATGACAGAATTGTTCTTTGTGGCGATTTTTAATATTCATGTTGATGACCCCAACAATGTTAATGCAACTAACTTTTTCAATATGGCCACTTCTTTTAACTTCAAACAACATGTCAAAGGGCAAACACATAACCGTGGTCATACACTGGACTTTTTACCCTGGGTGTCAGCATTTCCTCTGTGGAATTAGTGGACATGACCATATCTGACCACAGATGTATTGTTTTTAGCTGCGATTCGCCTGTTACTCATGCCGCCTCACCAAGCTCCGTGTGTTCTCGCTTCTTTAATGAACAAAGTGTTTCAAAGTTTTGCGCATTCTTTCAGAGCCAAAGCCAACACCTGTCTGATTCCAAAACCAACAATCTGGTCGATCACTTCAATCATATCTGCTTGTCGTCACTAAATATTACTGCTCCTCTAAAGGTTAGGCCTACGTCTAAAGCTAGTAAGCAACCCTGGATAAATGACAGCATTCGCAGCCTCAAAAGGGAATGCAGGAAAGCAGAGCGCAGATGGAAAAAATCCAGTCTCCAAGTCCATTACCTCAGTCTGAAGGATTTATTAATTAACTACAATAACATGGTTAAGGATGCGAGAACACACTATTTTTCTGAACTCATTACTACACATAAACACAATCCCAGGTTTCTGTTTAAGACTGTGGATCAGCTGGTAAACCCAACCCCTCCTTGTGCCTCAGCTGGAAGTAATGATGACTGTGAATTGTTTTTATCTTATTTTACCAATAAGGTGGTGTCAATCAGAGCCTCTATTACCCCCGCGGCCTCTTACTCAGAGGTTCCTCACCAGCAACAAGAGAGTTTTAACCAGTTTTATCCCATCGACTTCTCTGAGCTTTAAAACAGTACACATTAGTAAAACAGTATACCAGTATCACAAATGAGAGTGTCCTCCAGCCCACTTGATGTAATACCTACAAAGTTTTACTGAAAGTAATAGATTCTGTTGGGCCCCATTTGATCTCTGTTTTCAACAGCTCCCTATCTACTGGTTGTGTCCCTGATTATTTTAAAACGGCTTGCGTGAACCCACTTTTAAAGAAACCTGGTTTAGATCCCTCCCTCCCACATAATTTTAGACCAATTTCAAAACTGCCTTTTATTGCAAAGATTCTAGAAAGAATTGTGTCCAAACAGCTGCTCACTGTACTGGAAAAGTTTCAGTCTGGTTTTAGGAAGTACCACAGCACTGAGACTGCTGCCTGCTTAAAGTCACCAATGACCTTTTAATGTCTGCTGATGAAGGCATGTGCTCAGTCCTGGTACTCCTGGACCTTAGCGCTGCTTTTGACACCACTGATCACAACATCATGTTAGACAGACTGAGGCACTGGGTGGGGATCTCTGGCACTGCCCTAGAATGGTTTTCATCCTACCTGTCAAATAGGAAGTTTTGCGTGTCTGTAAACAACTATGTCTCTTCATTCTGTCCAGTTAAATATGGTGTGCCTCAGGGGTTGGTCTTAGGACCCATTTTGTTTTCCTTGTATCTACTTCCCCTTGGACATATTATCCATAAACATGGCATTTCTTTTCATATTTATGCTGATGACACACAAATACACTTGCCCGTCAGATCCACAGACCCTGGAATGCTGAGTTCACTAAACAACTGCCTTTGTGAAGTTAAAAAATGGATGTCAAATAATTTCCTCCAGCTGAACTCAGACAAAACAGAAATCCTGGTCATTGGGTCTCAGCAGATGGCAAATCAAATACTGCCATCTGCTGGTTCCCTAGTAAA
Source organism: Micropterus salmoides (assembly GCF_014851395.1). Taxonomy (NCBI): domain Eukaryota; kingdom Metazoa; phylum Chordata; class Actinopteri; order Centrarchiformes; family Centrarchidae; genus Micropterus; species Micropterus salmoides. Next base: position 66,438,727 of record NW_024040040.1, on the reverse strand, counting down.
TCACATTAAGCCTGTGGCAAAGAACCTTGGTGTTTGGTTTGATAGTAATTTAAATTTCGAGCAGCACACCACAAAGCTTGTTCAATCATGTTTTTATCAACTTAGAAATATAGCTAAAATTCGATCTATGTTAACTTTTAAGGACACCAAGACCATTTTACACGCCTTCATCTCATCACGCCTGGATTATTGCAACAGCCTTTTCACCTGTTTAACCCAAAAATCTATTGATCGACTCCAGACTGTCCAGAACTCAGCTGCCAGGCTTTTAACCAGAACAAAGAAATATGACCACATTACTCCTATTTTAGCTTCATTACACTGGCTCCCAGTATGTTTTAGAATTGACTTTAAAATTCTATTGATCGCTTTTAAAGCTCTTCATGGCCTCTCGCCTTGTTATATTTCTGACCTTTTAGTCCCATACGCACCAGCACGTACCTTGAGATCCTCGAGCAGAGGTCTGTTGTCTGTTCCAGAGTCTCGACTGAAAACTAAAGGGGATAGAGCGTTTGCTGTCAGGGCCCCGAGGCTCTGGAACAGCCTGCCCGAGGAAATCAGGTCGGCTGAGTCAGTGAACTCTTTTAAGTCCCTTCTTAAAACATACTTTTATAGGAGAGCCTTTCCCGATCTTATTTGACTTTATTTTATCCCTTTTATTTTATTGTATTTTACTAATTTTATATTAATCTGTATTTTAGTCTTTTCAATGTTTTCATGCTCTTATCTTGTTTTTTTTGTATTATTCTTTACACTTGTTAAAGCACTTTGTAACTTGTTTTTGAAAAGTGCTCTACAAAAAGGATTATTATTATTATTATTATTATTATCATAATTATGACAAATACATGTCAAAACATAAATGACATATAAAGTGTATCTTATCTGGTACTAACCAGTAATATATCACTAAGTATATACCTGTATATCCAACTCTGCTTTTCGATAGTCAATCAGGGCCATTACTGCAGTATTTACAACACATTGCAACATTCTTGTGTGATATAACTTACCTCTGTTTACTCATAAACTTGTATGAGGGACATTCCTCTGGTCTCCTCTTAGATTTTAATGAGTATAACTCAAAAGGCCACAACACACAGCTCTGCCTGCTGCCAGTCACAAAACCATCTCCAAAGTTTCAGATGCTTCCACACTCAAAACTATTACTCATTTCAGCACAACACAAATCTGTCCTCATTTTTGTTCATTTATTTGATATTTTCCAGATGCCCCGAGGGTTCCCTCTGTGTCACTGAGTCTCTCTGGTGAGATAGTGGAGGGCAGTTCAGTGACTCTGACCTGTATCAGTGAGGCTAACCCAGCAGCTACTTATACCTGGTACAAGGAGAAAGGCAATCTAAACCACCTTCTTCCTCGCAATACAAAAACACAGCTTGTCTTCAGCTCCATCCAGTCCTCTGACTCTGGAAAGTATTACTGTGCAGCTGAGAACGAGCTGGGGAGGAAGAAATCTGAATCAGTCTTTATTAATGTGAAATGTGAGTAAAACACAGCTAATTCGAAACACACAACTGAATTGATTGCAACTTTTTAAAGCATAATTATCCAGTCAAATGTTTTGCTGATCATGCTCTTTCTTCAGCTCTGCCTGTTTCATATTCACAGTCTGCTGCTGTAGTTCACTGAGCAGTTACAGTAGATGATGAAAAAGCAGTTTTATTTAGAATTGGTCCCCCAAATCTGCACAGATGTTCAGAGGATTCAAACCTTCAGTAATGCAGAAAACCACTTTTAATGTTTCAGATGCTTTCACACATATTGGCCAGTAACTTTGGTAAACCACTAGCTACAGTGGCTGGTGAATTTTTGCCAAAACATTTTTCTGGAAACAAAATTGCTGCCTGGATTTCATTAGGTGGCAACATATATTAGATTGTAGGAAGGGCTAACTTTGTGAACCCCACACAGTTATATTACAGTACCTGCAGTACGGTGTTGGCAGTACCTACCTTTTATGTTCTTTTTTGAAATAGTAATTTTGACCATGGAAGTACACATGTCAAAACATCAAGGAAGTATAAAGTATATTGATTTCTTAGCTTGTGCTAACCAGGAATATAATATCAAAATGAGTATAGACCCAACTTACTTATTGATAGGCAGTCAGGGCCAACATTGTAGTATTTACAACACATTTCAACATTTTTGTGTTAAAACTTACCTCTGTTTACCTGTGTGAGGGGCATTCCTCTGGTCTCCTCTTAGATTTATAGAGTGTTACTCAAGTGGTCCCAACACACAGCTCTGTCTGCTGCCAGTCACAAAACCACCTCCAAAGTTTCAGATGCTTGCACACACATAACTATTACTCATTTCAACACAACACAAAGAAATCTGTCTTCACTACGGTTCAATTATTTTTTCTCCTCCAGATGCTCCAAAGCTTCCCTCTGTGTCACTGAGTCTCTCTGGTGAGATAGTGGAGGGCAGATCAGTGACTCTGACCTGTATCAGTGAGGCTAACCCAGCAGCTACTTATACCTGGTACAAGGAGAAAGGCAATCTAAACCACCTTCTTCCTCGCAATACAAAAACACAGCTTGTCTTCAGCTCCATCCAGTCCTCTGACTCTGGAAAGTATTACTGTGCAGCTGAGAACAAGCTGGGAATGAGGACATCTGAACCAGTCTTTATTAATGTGAAATGTGAGTAAAACATTAATTTTAAACACATAATTTAACAATATAATACAACACA
>NW_024040040.1:66371554-66435506 GCF_014851395.1 Micropterus salmoides | reverse complement strand
TGCATGTAGCTAAGCAAGCTACCGTATTTCTATTAAATTATTATGTTAAATATATTCTTAATACGTGTTTTATTTTCCACCCCGATATATTAAACCGCTCTGGAAGGCACATCTCTACAGGTATGCCCCAATAGAAATGTTTAACTAGCAAGCCGCTTTTAAAGCTATTTTAATGCAAGTCAGTGTCAACATCACCAAACTTTAAATTTAAAATTAGTGTCTTCATTAGTATTTTGTTGGACAGTACAGCTGCTTGTCCCCATATAACCTATGTCAGTTTGGTCTCTCTGACTCTTGCTCTCCTGCTTTGCATTGTTTTTGTCACTCAAGCATTTGCCCTTTTCACTTTAGACTGGTATTTGGTCAGATAAGTGCCCATAACATATAACTTCACTAAAAATTGCCATCACTTTCATGATGTCCCTTTCCAGATGACTTGATACACCTCCTAGCCAGTTGCTGTAGAAAACTCTGAAGCTAATGAAAATGTAATTAACATTGCTTTGAAGTTTTAGATTTATAATATCCTGTAACTGACATAACACTTGTAGTAAAGTTGTAAATATTTATACATATGTATTGTTTTGGTTAGAATGGATAAGATTTTTCTTTTGCACCGTGTAACAAGAACACAGACGAGAGGTACAAACAGGCGAACATGAGAAGGGAAGGGCATGAACCCCATGGTAAATACACAATACAAATACAAAAGTATGTGTTTTACTATCAGTTCAGAGTCATAGTGAGCAATCAACTCAGTTTTTAGTGCCACAACAACCGGTGGTACATACTAATGTATTTGTCATGATATGTAATTCTGTTACTCAAAATGCTTCTTCACAGCAGGGGCTTCTTTGTTGTTCTGCAATAACCTAATGTTGACATGTAAAACCACTGCTGACTGTAATTCAATCCTTCCTGCATGTGCTTCACAAAACAGGTAAATAGTATGAAGGCGGGGGCAGGATTTTTTTAAATGTGAAACTAGAAGTTTTGATGGTGCCATTTGGGTTAGCTTATCACAAGCAAAAACAGACTTCTCCCCAAAACTAGATTTTCACATGCTCTTTTCAGTGATGTAGAAACATTGTGGGGGTGAAGTTAATGTTTTCACGTCTCACAAAGCTTGACAAAAGCAGCTCAGAAAGCAGCTCGGAAAATGAGGACTAATGTTACATGTCCTGTACTAACTCTTAGTAGCAAGGGTAAAATTTGCAACATGTTAACTTACACATAGAAGATTGATCCTGATGAGTTTTGCGGTATTAGTTTTACACATTTTAAATATGGGGAGAGAGAGAGCATTGACATTTGATCACTACATGGTAGGGATCACTAAATTGCTTTGCAGTTGTAGATTTACTACATAACAAATGTAATGAAAATTATGAGTTAACCCTAGAGTTTGGGTTATCGATGGCAATCTGTTTTCCTCTTTTGTAGTGTCTCTGAAAAATGCTATGGAAGGGACACTAGAAAAAAAATAGAAACAGCATGGTCTCAAAAAAGAGGTCGCAGCAGTGATGAGACTTTTTACTAAAACCTTATTGTCAAGGGCAAACTAGCCACTATGGCTGAATGCAAGACCTGCAATGAAACAGTGTAAGACTGCTGAACATCCTGTTCTGGCTAGTCAAGAACCCCGTGGTAAATCTGGGCATTACATAAAAAATAAAAAGCCATATGATAGATATTGTTACAGACTTTTGTTGTTGAAGCTGCTGGTTCCTGTTGAGCTTTGGAACGTGCAATAAGTGTTATTAGCACAGATCACGGTTGAGCCGAAATAAAGAAGCTTATTTTTATTCTTTTACCTGTAGGAGATTTATTATAACCTTCTGTTTTATTTTCATCAACAGAAAACTACTGTCCTGTTATGTCAACAAAGTAGCTAACTAGCATTTGAATACTTCATCCCCAAGGGAAGGGTTCTGGATTTCATGACCTCTGTAATAGTCTAACCCTAATTAGCAAAAGGCAGCTGGATCAAACTTTAGCTCTTGAAGTTTCCAGTTGATGAAGTTGTAAACTATATATTTTTTTTATAATTCTAGCTTTTTTTACTAAAGGGAAAGAGAAGGCCTATTAGCATGACTAGTGACTTAGTTATGAGTAAGGCTTTAGTTTAGAATGAGGGACATAGTCTATATGTTACTGAAAGACTACATTTAGAGTTATTTGGACGCTGTTAACACTTGTAGTTTTTTTTTTTTGCTACATAAGAATTGTCCTTATTTTGTAAGTGTAACTAAAAATTAAATATTTAGTTTAGATTACAATATTCTCTTAATAGAAATACCCCATTCTTTTATTCATCCATGCTGGAGTGTCACTCCATGCTAGCTAGGAAGGAACTAAGAGGGAACTCCGTGTCATTACATGCCAGCCAACAATGGACGTTTCTGTAATGCAGTCAATAAATAAAATGCAATCCTATAAAATTTAGATTGAAGAAACAAGTACATTGCAAAATTGATAGAAATCTTGTCTATAACTGGTCAATTTCATTTCACAATATTTGGGGACAGAATTATACCAAAGGTTTAGTAAAAGTTGATAAACCTGTTTTAGTGATTACTTAAAAAATAGGATCATGCTGCTGAGCATTTTAGTCCTAATTTATAATTATGAAGAGCAAATACAAAATAAGATAAGATGAAGGCCCTTTAAAAAGGCCTACTTCACCAAATGACCAAGCACCACAGACAAACCTGAAGAGAAAGTTTAAATGACTGCACTAGTGTAATAAGACATTTTATATAATTGAACCCTGGATAAAGTACCTTTTGCTGCTAATACTGCAATCCTTGATATTTGTGCATGCATCCAAGTTATTTCTGAATAACAGGTAAAACTGTAAATTCTCAATAAAGTGGCCCTGAATATTTTTGGATCACAGAGAAATGTTTAAATATTACTAACACTGATGTTAAAATTTCCATTTTTGAAAGAAACAAGAAGTCTTTAACAGATACAAACACTCATTAGCTGAAAAAAATTAACCGCATGGAGGTCCCCTCTTTGGTAGTAGATACTGCTCAAGGATCCAAGTGCCCTCTTGGCAATTTCTTGAAGACAATGTTCTGGTTTTATTTTCACAGACTCCCATCATTGGCCTATGGTAACCCCCCTAGTCTCTTATCATTGGCTCACGGCTAACTCTGCCCACCCTCTTATTTTGTATGTGACAGCATGTGGGAAATAACTGGTGAGGGGCTGGGGGCCGTTACTTCTGGTACAACCAGATTATTAGATAGTCTGCAGTTCCAAACTCTTGTCTCCGGCTGATAAAAATAGGTTCCTGTTTCGAAAACGAACTCTGTCTGATAAACCCAGACCGTTTTTAACAACCGGAGTCTGGGGTTATAGATAACTCTATTCCATAACTGGTCTACAAGATTACCTGAAGATGCTAATGACAGTTAAAACACACAACTTGATGTGGCTCATTGAGAAAACAGAGGGAGGGGAGGGATGGAAGGAGGTCCGGGGGTGGAGCACATTCCTCAATTCACCCCACAGCCTATGCTACACCAGAAAGAGAGAGGACAGAGAAGAGGAGACACAGACTCTAGAAGGATTAAAGTTTTAAGACTCACAAGTTTAAGACTAGGCTACAGCTTTTGAGTGATAATGATGGCAAGTTTGTAAGACAAAGCACTAGCAAAGATTTTACAAAGTTTAATTTTGGAACTCTCTTATATTAACTCTTATTTTGCTGCATGCTGTTGAAGGTAATTTAAATGGAAACTCTAGGCTACAGCTTTGGAGTGATAATGATGGCAAGTTTGTAAGACAAAGCAATAGCAAAGTAATTTGGAACACTCTCTTATTTTGCTGCATGCTGTGAAGGTAATTTGTAATGCTGTTTAATTTTTACTCACCGTTATACCATTTTACTGCTTTACTGTCATTATTTCAATTTATTCTTCACTTGTTTACTGATGGTAAGTTTGTCACACAAAGCTTTAGCAAAGATTTTGAAGGTAATTAAAAAATGCTGTTTAATTTTAACTCACTGTTATACTATTTTACTGTAATTATTTCATCTTATTCTTTAGTTCTTTAATGATGGTAAGTTTGTCATACAAAGCTTTAGCAAAGATTTTGAAGGTAATTAAAAAATGCTGTTTAATTTTAACTCACTGTTATACTATTTTACTGTAATTATTTCATCTTATTCTTTAGTTCTTTAATGATGGTAAGTTTGTCACACAAAGCTTTAGCAAAGATTTTACAAAGTTTAATTTTGGAACTCACTCTTATTTTGCTGCATGCTGTTGAAGGTAATTTATAATGCTGCTTAATTTTTACTCACCGTTATACCATTTTACTGCTTTGCTGTCATTATTTCAATTTATTCTTCACTTGTTTAATAATAAAGACTGACTTGATTCCAAAGAAACCTCCTACTGATCCTTTGCTGGCCCCGGAGATTCCTCCTTTTACTTATAACTCACTGCTATACTTTTTAATGATAAATTTATTGTCACAAACACCTCCTAGTTAATTCATTCAAGTTGTATTACTTAATAAAGTCTTTAAATCAATGAAAAACACCAATGGAAGGATGTACGCAACACTCTTATCAGTTACATACAGACATATTTCCGGCTGGGGTGGGACAGGATGAACCCCCTCTTTTCAGTTACATACAGCCATATTTCCGGTTGGGGCGGGACCGGATACACCCCTCTTATCAGTTACATACAGACATCCGGTGTGGGGGCGGGACCGGAAATAGCTGTCAAAAATGAGTTTGATGGAATGTATTTGATACTTCTCTCTCACTAGTTCCACAACAATTTGAATGAGGGATACTTTCCCCACAAAATAATTATTATCAAATAGTTAGTAAATATAAAGAAAAAAAGGAAATCAGCTTTTACTATAAAGGTGTGTAATTGGTTCAGGAAACACCAGAAGAAACACAAAGTCTTCAGAATTTTTGTGACCACAGCAACTCTGGACAGCAGCAATAATCAAACATCTAAAAAAAATGGAAATGTAATCTGTTTTTCTTTCTTTAATTTCTTCCTGATAAATGATTCTCTTTAGGATTGAACTATCAACAACAAAAGACTGTTTAACAAAAACATTTTAAAGTTAATGTATGTTAATATCTCCTGCAGATGCTCCAAAGTTTCCCTCTGTGTCAGTGAGTCCCTCTGCTGAGATAGTGGAGGGCAGTTCAGTGACTCTGACCTGCAGCAGTGATGCTAACCCAGCAGCTAAATACACCTGGTACAAGGAGAATGAAGACTCACCAAAAGCATCAGGACAGAACTTCACCATCACTGACTTCAGAGCTGAACACAGTGGGAATTATTACTGTGAAGCCCAGAACAGAAGAGGACGTCATAACTCCACCTTACATCTGATTGTTGTGGCAGGTACGTTTTCAGTTCACTTACACATGTAAACATCTTAATCCACCATATGATGAAATGTGGGAAGATTAAGGTTAAAATCAAGGGCAACTTGATTTAGTTGAAGATACTAGAAGTTAGGGAAACTCAGCTGTTTAACCTCTGTGGGGGTCGTTTGCCAAGATGATCGATACTGCTGGTTCTTAGTGCTCCTGGCATTTGTAATAACAGTCATTATGGTCATTAGAGCGACCTGAGGCCAAGTCTGAATGACCATCGTTGGCATCCTCACCTGAGGCCAAAAGTGAACGTTTGTTAAGTTTCCTGGGAAGGGGATGAAAGGACAGCATTGTAAATGGGGGACAAGTGGTGTCGCAGACCCCCTCCACTGTTAAGCGACGGCTTCTCAACCCGGGTGTAAATGAATATCTTCACACCTCTTTCAAACCGACCATCCTCTCTGTCTAAAATGTGCACTTTTATCCTTCAGATGTAGGTAAACTGCTGGGATCTGACCTGAGGATTTGGCCCTTCAGTGTTGAGCCATGTGTTTGTTAGTGGTTGATTAGTTTCCTCAATATACAGATCTGTGCATTGCTCACTGCATTGGACCGCATACACTAGATTGCTTTTCTCGTATTTGGGTGTGCGGTCTTTAGGGTGAACCAGAATCTTAGCGTGTTCTTGGGTTAAGAAACACAGGGATGTGGTGTTTGCTGAAAATCCTCCTGAGTTTCTCTGATATTCCAGACACGTATGGAATCACAATGTTGCTGCGTTAGATCTTCTTTTCCGTATCCCCTGTAGTGTTGGTGTTCTTCCTCGATCTTGTGGCTGTTTTCCCCTGTTTTAGTTCTTATAGGAGCCGAGACACATTGTACAAAAGGGCTGGGTGAAGTGGAATACAGTTCAGAGTAACTGAGCTTTGCACTGCCTTATTAGAAACTCCCAGTTGTTTGCACCTCACCTGCAACATTTGCACTAAAATACCAAACAAACAGGCAAAGTGAATTTCAAGTCAGAAAAATACTGCAGCTTTGTTCGCACTAGTTGTTATTCTGTTCACAAAAATTAGGAAAGCTAAAGTCATTGATTCAAGCTGTCAAAATGAGGCAGATTTTCATTTAGAGGAGAGATTTGAGATGATGCCAGGGTGTCCAGATTTAGCCATGCACATGTGACTGAGAGAAGGTCATAGGACAGACCAGGGAGACAGTAAAGGGGTTAAGTCTTCCTGCTGGCCAGGGAGAGCTTGGGGATACAGGAGGACATTGTGTAATGTAATGTGTCTTTTAAGATGGCAAAACATCTTCTACTATTTCATAAATAAATAACATACATAATACATGTGCAAAGAAAAATATTTTTGTTATATCACACTATGTGGCCAAACATCTGAACACACTCAAATGAGTCATTTTGTCTTATTCCAGTGTTCCCAGGAGTATGGAAATCAGCAGTCTTTGGAACAACATCTGCTGTTTTCCTGGCTATCATATGGCTCTCTGTCCTCCTACTGATAGGGTGAGTAGATTTGTTTTACTGATGCATTTTACATTGAATACCAGAGTCTTGTTAGCAGCCAGGTTGGCAGATGAATTATTATTTCCTTGGTTTTTAATTCATTCTAACCAGGAAAAATAGATCCTCCAAGCAATCATCTGAGCCTGGAGATAGACCAGACGACAGGGAACAGGATGACCTTCATTATGCCAGTTTCCACTTCTCCAATAACCAGACAGATCCTGTCTACTCCAACATCATACCAGCTGTCCCCCGAAGACACAAGGAAGAGGAGGAGGAAGAACTTGTTGAGTACGCTGCTGTCCAATTTAACAGTGCCAGTACTGCCCCAAGGTGAGCAGCTCCTCTCACAGGAACATTATCCTCACTAAAACCTCAACATGGCATGCAGTTAATGGAGCTGATGATCAAGTATTTCATTTTAACACTTTCATTCCTGTTGCATTTGCTTGTTTTCTTTACATTTTCATTATTACTGTTTGTATTTGTGAAGGAATTTAAGGGTACTATGACCCAGGTTTCCGCAGGTCATGATAGGGTCAATTGCTGAGCTAAAGGAAGCCAAAGGTGACAGCCAGGGCCTCTCCAAAACTGTAGGCCAGACTCTGTCTCTCCTCTCTGCCTGCTTGTCGGCTGACTGATGCAGCTGAGTTGATAAGGATGCACTGTTATACATCTGTTAGGTAACCCAAGGTCAAGATTATCTTTATGTTGTCTCATTACAGACTGACTGGCTATGTAGAAAAGGACACTTATTTGGACACTTAGTGAATCTGTGTAGGTCTAGGAAGGATAAATATCAGACAGGAAGTACCCTTCAGATTTGGTGTTGGCATTTCATGTGTTCACATGTTGTGTGCCGGCACTGCATCTCCTCGGCCGAGTCTCATTAAACCGTGCTGTGTAAGCCTTCATCAGTCTCTTGAAACGTCTTCATCACACCTGAACCTGGCTCACAATATTTTCACAGCAGTTTGAGTTAATACTATATCTTTATCTTTTTTTCTCAGGACCAGAAGTCAGGAAACTGAGGACGATCCAGCTGCATTGTACAGTACAGTCAACAAAAGTGCTGAACGCAACCGGAACGTCTAATCTGTGCTTTCTGTCATTTTTAAATGTGCTAGGCTCTAGGGATGGCAAAGTTAGTCTGTGGTTGGTTAGTTAGTTTTGCAGTCAGTTGGTCTACCACTTTGCAGAGTCCAGACTGAAATAGTTCAACAACTATTTTTTACTGACATTTATGGTTCCCAGAGGATGCATCCTACTGACTTTGGTGATCCCGACTTTAACCCTGCACCAGAACCAGTCAGTCAAGTCATTTTAGTTTTTTGTGACATGTCTTGACAACTATTGGATGGATTGCCATGAAATATGTTATTTGCTTCTTTGGTTTATGACCAAATACCTGAAAAACTAATGACATTCCCAGCAGCCTCAGCTGTACTTTCTGTTTAGTGCCAATTAACAAATGTTAGAAACAAACACAACTAACATGGTGAATATGATAAACATTATACCTGCTAAACAAAACTAGAACCCACTTGTAAAACCATGTCTCCATAACGCTAGTGATCAAAAAAAAAAACTCTGCAGGATACATTTTAACCTTATTAAAGATTAATTTAGACCTAGCAAACATTTTCCTAATTCTTCTACAGTATAGCTTCAGACATACTTTATCTCTGTAGTACTGTATCAGATATCTAATAGGAGGTAAGCCTGTAATTAATATTTGTTTTATTTAATTGTAGTATAAAAGTTGCTATTTAAAAGCTCATTGGGAGACAGAGAAAGAGGAGAGAGGAACATGATTTAGGTAATCTAGTTGTAATTTCCTTCTGTTGTCACTAGATTGTAGTCAAGAGCCATATTTTAGATCCCATAATGTGCACGTCTCTCTTATCTGTGTAAACAGTTTATTTTCACCACATTGTTACTGACCTCTTTTTTTTTTTACCAGTTCCATTATTCCAGTTTTTAAATTCGGTGATTATTTCCGGTTATTTCCGCTCCATTATATTACATCTCATTACAGTTGTCTGTCTTGCTTCCTTTTTAATTCCTTTTTATTGTGGTCCATCTCCTTTGTTCTGTAATGTTTTGTTTTGCCTAAAATAAAAACATGAAATGCTCACAAGTCATATCTACACTGAGGCCACAAAATGGGAGTACATATTGCTTCATTTTAAGAGGTTACAAGTAAAACAGGCAGGCGCACAATGGACTGGACACTAACATGCTGGAGTTTCAGTCCAGCAGGAGAAGCTTAACAAAGTGACAACATCTGTGTGCAGGGGACAATTTCAGTCTGTCACAGTCAATAGAAGAACTGCATGTGAACTAAACTAACGTCTCGGGTTACGTATGTAACCCTGGTTCCCCGAGAAGGGGAACGAGAGACTGCGTCGGTTACGACACTATGGGAACGCCTCTAGGCGAAGCAGGTCTGAACGTGAATGAAATCACTCCAATCCAATTGGCCTGTTGCTAGAACGGTAAGGTGTGACGGAATGACCGGAGGAGTATAAAGCACACCTGTACACACTCATCATTAGCTTAAACTATGAAGCAGGCGCTTCAGGCGGGGAGAGAGGTGCGGCGGGCCGACGCAGTCTCTCGTTCCCCTTCTCGGGGAACCAGGGTTACATACGTAACCCGAGACGTTCCCCTTCGAGGGAACTCGAACTGCGTCGGTTACGACACTATGGGAATGAGATACCCACTAAACCGTGCCGAAAACCCCGCCTGCCCCTGTGTGCAATAAAGTGGCACGACTAAGAGGAGAGCGCACGAGTGCCAGGTGCCAAAAGGAAGGTCAAGACTGTAAAACTGAATGAATGTGTGCGGAGTGGCCCAGCCAGCCGCTAAACAACATCCTGCAAGCGGCCCCGGAAAGGAGGGCTCGAGAGGCCGCCTTGCCTCTGGTAGAATGAGCTCTCACAGCCACAGGTGAAGGCAAACCGCGCACCTGATAGGCCAGGGAAATAGTCTGAACAATCCAGTTGCTAATAGTATGTTTGGATGCAGGGAGCCCGGCCCTGGGGGACCCAAAACACACTAGCAGCTGGTCAGCCTTCCTCCAACGGGAGGACCTCAGAGTGTAAATACTCAGTGCTCTGACAGGGCAGAGCAGATGAAGTCTCCCGTCCTCCGCCGTCACATGAGGTGGAGGATGAAATGCCTGCAGCACTGTGGACCCTGCCGCACAAGAAGGCACTTTAGGGATGTATCCTGAACGAGGGTGCAGGATAGCCCTAATATTCCCCGGGGCAAACTCCAGGCTTTGCGGGGAAACCGAAAGCGCTTGGAGCTCCCCCACCCTCCTCAGAGAGGTGATAGCAAGGAGAAAGGCCATCTTGAGGGTCAAGTGCTTAGCCTCAGCTGACTCCAGGGGTTTGAAGGGGGCCTCAGCCAACGCCCCAAGAACCACTGCCAGATCCCAAGTGGGAACCTTGGACCGAGTCGCAGGTCTCATCCTCCGGGCACCACGGAGGAAAAGTACAACCAAGGGAAGTTTCCCCAAGAACCCCTCCCTCAGAGGGGTGTGGAAAGATGAAATAGCTGCCACGTACACCTTGAGGGTGGAAGGGGAAAGACCAGCAGAGAACCGGTCCTGGAGGAACTCAAGTACCTGAACCACCGGGCAGGTAACAGGGTCCACCGACCGCTCCCTACACCAAGTGGAGAAAACACTCCACTTCAGGCCGTACATCCTCCATGTGGACGGGGCCCTGGAGCTCAGGAGGGTCTCGACTGCTCCGACTGTTAGACCCGCCTCTAGGTACTGTGCCCCCTCAGGGGCCAGACCCACAGCCGCCATATGGCGGGGCAAGGGTGAAGAACCCGGCCCTGCGCCTGGGACAGCAGGTCTCTCCTCAGAGGGACCCGCGCCCCGGCGAGCCGTCCAGGAGCGACATGATGTCCGAGAACCACACCCGGGTTGGCCAGAACGGGGCTACGAGCAGTAGGCCGACATAGTCCTGGCGGACCCGCTCCAGAACAGCGTACAGACGTAGCCTCGGCCACGAATGTACCATGGCGTCCAGACCCAACAGGGCTGGAGGAACGAGAGAAACCATAGCGGGCAGTGCGTAGTCTCTTGAGACGCAAACAGATCCACGTCTATGGGGCCGAACTCTTCGCACAAGAGCTCCACCACTTCAGGGTGAAGTCTCCATTCCCCCGGGCCTCAGCCCCTGCCTCAACAGCAGGTCTGCTCCCTGATTCTGCGTCCCCAGGAGATACATCGCCCTGAGCGATAGTAACCTCTGCTGGGACCACAGGAGGATCTGACGCGCCAGTCTGTCCAGAGGGCGCGAGCGCAGACCGCCCTGGTGATTCAGATAGGCCACCACCGCTGTGTTGTTCTCCTCGGAATGAACCAGGACGTGGTAGCCTTGGAGATCGGGCAGGAAACTCCTTAGAGCCTGGAACACCGCCAACATCTCGAGACAGTTGATATGCCACTCGGAGCCAGAACGACATCTCGATGCCGAACCGCCAACTCTCGAGACTGGGCTAGGATGAGCCAGTCGTCGATGAAGTTGAAATCCGGATGCCCCGGAGCCTCAGCGGGGCCAGTGCTGCATCCATACACTTGGTGAATGTGCTAGGGGGGAAGTGCCAGGCCGAATGGAAGAACCCGATACTGGTAAGCCACACCCCCGAAGGCAAACCTCAGGAACTTCCTGTGAGAAGGACGGATGGAGACCTGGAAATAGGCGTCCTTTAGATCTATCGTGACGAACCAATCCTCAGATTGGATGTGCGTCACGGTGGCGGGGATGATGAGCATCTTTAACCTGAATCTCCTCAGAGACCGGTCAGAACCCGCAGATCCAAAATAGGGCACGCAGCCCTCCGTCCTTCTTGGGGACTATGAAGTACCGGCTGTAGAACCAGCGTCTCTGTCTGGGGGGGGAGACACGTTCCACGGCCCCTTTCCTCAGCAGAGTACAAACTTCCTGTCCCAACACCGGACCTTGCTCCGGGCGGACCACAGTCCAAACCACCCCCTCTCTTCTGTTGAATTTGGAGGGCGGGTTTTGAACTGTAGTCGATACCCATCTATGGCAGTGCGCAGGACCCGCGGAGAAATGTTCGTCAGGCTCCGCCAAGCGTCTGCAAAGTCTGCCAACGGAACCAGCCCCTCGGGTCTGGTGGTCAGTGTCTCGTGTGATCTTCTGGTGGACCCCTGAAGCCCCAGAACGGCAGGGGGGAACCGCCGAAGATCCACGGTGAGTGAGTCGGGATGCCGTCCGCCTGCAGACCCTCGGGGCAGGCAGTACGGCGCGGACTCGATGGTGGCAGGTGCGTCCTGAACGTGTAAACGGCGGGATAACATCACCTGTTGCCACGGTGGAGGGGACCTCGGTCGGCCTCCGGGGGGGGTGGGGGGGTGCGGGAGGGGAGAAAGACTCCCCTACCCCGGTCTTCCCTGAGCTCCGTCGGGACTGGATGACGGTCCTCAGATCGCATCTCTCAGACGGCTGAGGGTGAGAGCGCCGTCTCGCTGCCCCAGCTCCTCGGGGGGCCCCCGAGAAGCGACACTCTGCTTCCTCTCCTCTCCGTAGGAGCTCGTAGAGGGAAGGGACCTACGCCTGGCAGCCTCAGCTGCCTTGGGTCCAGACCGGCGAGGGAGGTACTGGCGGAACGCTTCGCACTGCGTCTAACGCTTCGTGGTTCTGCGAAGCTCCGCCAGATCTTCCTCGGAGGGACCCCCCCTCTGAACCATCTCCTGTAGCAGGTTGGCTTGGTAGGCTTGAAGCACCGTGGTGTGCAAGCTCGCACCTGCCTGGCCCGCTGCCATGTACGCCTTCCCCACGAGCGTGGATGTGGTGCGACATGGTTTGGATGGTAACGCCGGCTTCTCCAGGGAGGACGCAAGTCGAGGGGAGAGATAGCTCGCAAGCTCATCCTCCACCCGAGGCATCCTCCCATAACCACGGTCCCTAACCCCCATCACATTACTGTAGTTCAGTGATCGGGGTGTGGAAAGCCATGTAGAGAAGGGTCTGCCCCATGATTACTCAGTTCATCATGTACTTTCTTTTCAGGAAAGAATGGCAGAGACCGGCGTGGAGGTGGCGTGTGGTGCTTAAGAAACCTTTCATCAAGCTACCACTAGCCTGTGGTGTCTGCTCCTCTTTTCTGTTTTTGTTTTTTTTTTTTTTTTTCGGCCAGTTGATGTTGAGCTTAGCCACGGCTCTAGTCACCACCTCCAGCAGCACGTCATAGTCGGGCGCGGCCAGATGACGCCGCCCCGACACCCGGAAGTCATCGTCCACTGCGCTGAGCACGCCCCGCCTCCTCGGAGTCGGATTGCTGCAGCGTCTCCGGATCCAAACCGCGAACGGGAGAAGCCGAGAACGGGCTCCCGAACGAGGAAAGGAAGCGTCGGAGCCAGCGGATGAAGGTCGGGAAAAAGCCTCAGCCGTCCCGAAATCCTCCGACAGATCACGCTGTGAACCCCATGAGTGAAGCCGCCGGGCCGCCTCAGCGGCCGCAGGGCCCGCGCCACCGGGAAAACACATCCGGCCATCCTCGGAAAGAGAGCCATGCTGTACCTCAGTACCCGCATGGAAAGGGCTTCGCAACGGGCGCAGGCAGCCCCCTCGAGAGCTGCCCGGGCGTGCTCCATCCCCAAACATGAGACACACATCTCATGAGAATCTCCATCCGTGATGTACCGAGGGCAAGAAAAAACACACCTTCTGTACATCTGGTTGCCGGACATGCTGGTAGACTTCTTCTTCAGGTAAGACACACTGCTTGTAGGACTGGAGCTTTCTTCAAACAACATACAGAGCGCCTGCTGAATAGAAAAAAGCTAATGATGAGTGTGTACAGGTGTGCTTTATACTCCTCCGGTTATTCCGTCACACCTTACCATTCTAGCAACAGGCCAATAGGATTGGAGTGATTTCATTCACGTTCAGACCTGCTTCGCCTAGAGGCGTTCCCATAGTGTCGTAACCGACGCAGTTAGAGTTCCCTCGAAGGGGAACAGCCACAGTCCTCTGATGTAGTAAATACAAATAGTTAAATTTGTGTTGCAAATTGTAACATCTACACGAGGACGTCATAACTCCGTCAGGACAGAACTTCACCATCACTGACATCAGACCTGAACACAAATATTAGTGTGAAGCCCAGAACAAAAGAGGACGTCTTAACTTCACTTTACATTTGACTGTTGTGGCAGGTACGTTTTTCACTTCACTTACACATGTACACATCAGACATCTTAATCCACCATATGATGAAAAGTGGGGAGATTAAGGTTAAAATGCAACTTGCTGAGTAGAAACCAGGAAGGCATTTTGTCATAACACTATTTCAGCAAATAATTTACTTGTAAATGTGATTAAATACATTTTGGATAGAATCTAATTATATGCAGGTTTCATAAAAGAGGTACATTGAGCTTCATTTTGTCGTCTCTCCCATCAGTTAGACTCTGATCCTGCGTATGAGAACGTCTCAGACTTGAAGGGCGTCACTGCAGCACAGACAGAAGACACAGAGCAGCAGGAAGACATGGTGTGAAGTCCAGTCAGGTTAGAGCCTCCTGCATCCAATAAAACAGGCCGACTTCAGATTTCAGACTTCAGACAAAGTAGGACAACATGGTGGTGTTAGCAGGTTGAACTGAATCATGATGACCTGTCAGCCGATAGACAGGTGATGTTTGACATGATTAAATTATGTAAGCTTATTATTTCCTGCAGAGTTTGTTATATTAGTTAGTTATGTCAGGAATGTGAGGAATAAAGTTGTTATTGAAACTGTTATTTTGAAATTATCCCTAAGAAATAACTTATTGACTCATGAGGAGCTTCTGTGTGCATTTCAGCTTTTCTGCTTATTTTCCATAATATTATTTAATTTACCAGACAAATAAAATCTTGCCTTGGCTTATTGCTCACACTGTCAGTTCTTGTCACTGTGAGGATGAAATGTGCCACAGTGTAACAGATTATTATGATTTGGGATGTTGCTGATATAAAGATGCACAGACAGTTTAATGAAGAGGAATTCAGGAACATTCATTTCAGCTGTAAATGTCAATTTAGTCCACTTAAATTGTTTGGGGTCATTCATAGAAGCAGAGCAGGTCGAGGTTCACTTAATTTGAAGCTTTTCAGAGCAAAAGCCCTTCATTAAGAGCTTCCATGAGCCTTCATTCAGCAAGTTCGTTACAGAAGTTAAAATGATGGTAAGAACAACAAACCAATAGTTTCAATAATAATCTGTCTATCACAACATCCAGCTCTTCATAATGTGTAACAGACTGCTGGACAGGACAGGTTAAAAAACCCACAAATCAACATGTTAAGAATATTTTTTATTACTTTTTTGCATGAAAGAATAACAGTGTAAAAGTAAAACCACTAACACTTACCTGATTATCCATATCGTCAGTGAGTGTATGTGTATTAACTAATGTAATACAGCTGTGAAGTAACAATATTGGTGTACTGTCAGTAAGTATCAGGAAAATATGGAATTGAGAGTATTTGTCATGCTCAAGTTTATCTTCATGGTAAAGTGAGTTTTTGAAGCCATTTTCATCAGTCAATTAGTTAAAAGTTGCATCTTACAGTTTCAGGGCTGTGTGTCTTTATAGAGCCACAATGAGCATCAACTTTCTAACTTTGGTGACTCTCAGTGATAAGCAGCAAAGAAAATACACTGTGGTGTTAGAGAGAAATGCACACCGGTAGATCTGACCTGGGGATAATGGGGTGGACAGGCTGAAAGTAACACACAGTCTGGAGCTGCAATGATTAATTGCCAACTATTAAATTTATTGCCAACTATTTTGATAATCCATTCATTAGTTTGAGTAATTTTTTAAGAATAAAAAAGTCAATATTCTCTGATTCTAGCTTCTTAAGCATGAATATTTTCTGCTTTCTTTATCCTCTATGACAGTGAACTGAATATGAAAAAAAACAAGACATTTGAAAACATTATCTTGGCTTTGGGAAATACTGGTCAACATTTTCAGATATTTTGTAAACCAATGAACAACTCGATTAATCAAGAAAATAATCAAAAAAATTAATCAACAGTAAAAATAATCCTTAGTTGGAGGCCTAACAAAGACTTTACCAATTTTCAGATTCGATTGTCTCATTTTGCTATGAACAACACTATATACCCTGCGCTTCCTGTAACTACTGGCACTAATAATTAACTGCCCCAAAAGTAAACTTCAATTTGACCTAACAATCAGTGATGGATGGTAAAATGTTTCAGCGTCCTGATTCAGGATCTGTGATGTTTCACTGCCCTCTAGTGGTGAACCTTTGTTGTGGCACATTCAGGCTTCCTCACTCTGAGAGCTCCCTCCACTGCCTGTTTCAAAGAGTCACTTCACCCAAATTACAAGAAGACATATTTTCTGTCTTACCTCCAGCAGCATCTTGTCAGATGTGCTCTGTGTTACAGTGACACAGAGTCACAATGACTGTGAGTGAGAGAGCTGCAAAATTTAATTCATTGTTTCTGATCTACTTTTCTTACATGTTTCTCAATACTGAATAAACACTGAGCTCAGCACGTGACTTTTTGCATCCCATACTGCTGCAGTCCATCTCTTTGAACTCATACTGGTATAAAGGTTATTTCACTGTCTAAAGATGCACTAGACGTGTCAAGTGATGCATGAAACCAACTTTCACGCCTGTCTGTTGTGTTTTCTCTTTTCTTGTGTCAGTGGGAAGCAGCAAACAGGTTTAATACCAACAGGCCATAACAATATTTTCTTATTCTCTCTTATTAAGTTCTTAGTTTGCAAATCGTTACTTCTTTATTTTGATGTTGGTGTTAACTGGCATTTGGCTCATCATGAGTATTAATAATCTAAAGAGGAAGGAAATCTAGTAGTTTAACAGCCTGATATCCGTGTTCTGCTTGCTGACACAGAGGAAGGCTTCTTTAAAGACAACGCCCTTCTTCATTGTAAGTACAATTGTTTATTGATGTGAGTGATACTGTATATCTGCCTTGTAAATTATTTTATCTGCTGACATGTTTTATTGTCTCTGAAGCCACACAGAGAGATGAGAGGAGCAGCTATGAGTTTAACTGCAGCAGCGAGTGGATTTGTCGTCTTCCTTCTCTCTGTGTCAGGTACTGAATATCTAAACTTATATTCATTGCATTAAAACAGGGGAATCTGGGAAATGTATGTCTTGTAAAAGTAGGCTGAAGGTCAGATGTGAAAATAAGTGGATCAGAAAGTATCAGGATCAGTTGTTCACACTGTATGATGAAAACAGCCAGTTTAGGGGGTATTTCCTAATTTCATTGTCCTGCTTGCACAAATGCAAATGTATATTGAACAGTGTGAGTTCATTTTTCCAGAGCTGATGCTGCCTAAACGATGTTAGCACTATGCTGTGTTATTGTCGCATTGAATGAAGACGTGCAATGCAATTTAACGCACCAAAGCGTCGGCTTGTTCCATTATCCAACTTGTATAATTAGACAAGAAAGTGTAAACCGGAAACAGAGACTTCAAATAGTTCCTATTTGAAGCTACTTTTATCACGGTGAAGGTTTTAGAGAGATAGGCCTACTGGTCTCACACAGTGAAGTCATACTGACAAAACTTCTCTCATATCTTCATCTGCAACTCCTGCTAGTTCCTTTTGTACTGTCTGACCTCAGTGTGATGTTTCTGTGCTCTGTGTTGACAGCAGCAAGGTCCAAAAATAACTTTCTTTACTGCCTGCCACTGTGACAAGCAGGTATTTTTGTCTAACACACAGAAATTGTATCTGTCAATTTAGAAATGCACCAAGATAACCTAAATGAACATTCTGCGCATTTAGGCATATTGTAATGTAAATAATGTTATTCGAATTTTAAACACAAAAAACATTGTGCATGTCTTTTAGTACATGACATTAATTTCACTTAACCTAACAATCACTAACAGCCTGATATTTCAAAGGTAACCTTACAGATGACAGGAAACCTAACACTCAGTTAAACCACCAATGAATGGGTCCTTATCTCAATAAAAACGTCTTCTTCTGGATCCCAACAAGCAAATAAAAAATACTCCTTTCAATACAAAAGTTGGCCAACAAAAATAAAACCGAGTGATGTCTCTTGTCTCTGATTGACAAGCTTATGATTCTCCATCAACACCGGAGTTCCCTCCTGTTGTCTGACCGGTGCTGCTGGTAAGCTCACCGGCTGTCACTCAGGAGGGACTGGGCCTCTTCCACTGCTGAGTTTGGTTCAAACACCGCCACAGATATTACCTGAGCTGACTGCTCTGTGTGTCTTGTGTGTGAGGCAGGGGTGTGTACCGATCACCATAATAGGCTACACTAAACTTACTACACGTGTCTTTCTGTTGAACGTTTTCTCTGTCTGCCAAAATGGCGGATGGTCTGACGATCTGCCAACAATTTACCCTCATTCAGCGGGTGCTAAAGTCAGAGATCTTGATACCAGTTTTCTGCGTCTTATGTTTAGCTGCTAGAAACTCTCCCACACCTCAGTGCGCTGCATTTATTTTTAGCTTTCACACTTAACTCTGCAGCAACCTGACCGCAGAGTGAAGAGAGAGAACTGACCAAGAAAAGCACAGACTCTCTAATAATTTATATTTCTCCTCTTATCCCGGTCAGTAAACTGCATTAAAGGTCACAGGTCTGATACTTTCCTGTTCACTTCACTGCACCTTCAGACTGGATGATGTCCTGCCTCAGTGCACATAGAGATGAACTGTAGAAAGCATGTGTACATCTTCCTTTGCACTGACTGTGTATAACTGAGCAAGACGTTGTGTTTAGACTTCTCTCTGTTCACCCTGGTTTCATTCAGAAATAACATCAAAAGTCATAAAGCATTAAGTAATTAGAACAGGAGTTAGGAAGTGCTGTGAGAAGAATGATACAGAACAACTGAGTATTTTATGTACCACTGTTCTGCTGCTCTATCCCAGAAAAGAGAGTAAAATGTCATTTTATTAATTTTCTGTTTGTCCACTTTGTCTGATTGTTAAATGAAGTTATTAATGTTGATTGTTTCTGATGTGCTCTGTGTTCCAGTGGTACAGAGTCAGAATGGCTGGGGAGTGACGTACACTTATACTGAGATCTGTGCCTTCAAAGGATCAACAGTGTACATATACTGCACCTACAGATACCCAACCACAAACAATTACCATTTTACAGTTGAGAAAACATTCTGGTTTAAAGGTGATGATGCTGTAGATCTGAAAACAAAGTCAGAGTATTCAGGTCGTGTGGAGTATAACTGTGATATGAACTACTGCACTCTGAGAGACAGACCTGAGAGAGAGCGACTCAGCTGAGTACAAGTTCAGGTTCATAACAAACCAAGAACTTGGGAAATATACTGGTTCACCTGGAGTCACTCTGTCTGTCACAGGTAACATTTTCATCTGAATATTTATTTATTTAGTTCCAAATGTTCAACATCTTATGAAGGTTACTGTGTTTCTATGTTGACAGTTCAGTCTAAAGTGAAGATTTTTGTTCCTTATTCACATATTCAGATCTCCAGGTGCAGGTGAGCAGATTACAGGAGTCTTCTAACTGGGCAGAGCTGAAGTGTCACAGCAGTTGTCTTCTGGTCATCATTACTACATCTGGTACAAGAATGGACAGAACATTTGGGGACAAACATCTTACTCTTATTCAGTATCCTTTTACCCTACAGGCAGTTTTTCCTGTGCTGTAGGAGGATATGAGAAGTCCCGCTCTCCTTCAGTGTGTGAGTTTACATCCAGTCTTCCACTGACATGACACCATCTGGTGGAGCCTTTAACCTATTGTACTGCACATTAACTGCATGTAACTCAGTGGTATTTAGTGATTCATTGTAGAACTGGATGAAAACCAAATCATTTCCCCATGAGATTGTAGACATGTTGCATAATTAGTTTTTATTCCTCGTCTTTACTGCAAAATTAAACTGTAAAATAACTCACAATGAAAATGTATTAAAACAAGATTTATCTTGTAATTAGACTTTTTAAATTCTCTGGATCAGATCAAACTTGTGCATCATCAGAGAAATTCCCTGATTATCTGTTCTTGTATCTTTAATGTATCAAAGTGTTCAACTTGTATCCATGGTAACAGAAACCCATGCTGTTTCTGATACACGAGGAAATCAAGCTGCACCACCGAAATGAAATAATGCTCCACTGTGAAAACTCAACCTCATCTTGAAATTAAATGTTAAATGTGTTCATGTTTTCTCCTCCAGATGCTCCAAAGCTTCCCTCTGTGTCAGTGAGTCCCTCTGCTGAGATAGTGGAGGGCAGTTCAGTGACTCTGACCTGCAGCAGTGATGCTAACCCAGCAGCTAAATACACCTGGTACAAGGAGAATGGAAATCAAAACCATCATCCTCTCGGTAAAGAACCACAGCTTGTCTTCAGCTCCATCCAGTCCTCTGACTCTGGAAAGTATTACTGTGCAGCTGTGAATGATCTGGGGAGGACATCTGGATTTGAGCTATTAACGTGAAATGTGAGTAAAATGCAGCTAATTTAAAAAACATTATACAATTAATGACAACTTCTTAAAGCTTAATTATCCAGTCAGATGTTTTGCTGATCATGCACTTTCTTCAGCTCTGCCTGTTTCACATTCACATCAGCTACAACAGATGATTAAAGGCGGTTTTATTTCGAGTGAACGCTGAGTCAATGTTGAGTTCAGCTCAATGAATAGAGGGGTAGAACTTTTCTTATTGATACCTTGAATCATTTCCAAAATATTCAAGATTTTCCAGGAAAAATTTGTAGGTGAATGGAGAGAAGGATTAAATCCTCCTCATCCCTACTCAACTCTGTAAGGGTACTAGTTCAGCACACTTTCAGCTACAGACTTGATTTAAACTTTAAATTGGTCACAAGATGCCAGGTCTGGATTGGGACCAAAATTCGGCCCTGGCAATGTGGTTTTCACCGGCCCAACAAAGTGATGACGTTAAAAAAAAAAACGTCCCCTGAATCTGGACATTTTCCCCACTGAGACACCATACAAGGCAGCAATGACTCTCACACTGTAGGCGTACACGGCAAGGCGCATAGACTGCAGTCTATACACACACATTCACACGCACACGCGAGCATGACACAGCGACCAAAAACACAAGCACACACGCGCGTGGCGTAGCGGCCAGACGCACACAACACACCTGATTAAGAAAGATAAAGCACCATGACCAATCAGTTATGACCAAACCACAATAAAATACATGATAAAAAGAAGCATGTCCTACCTTATTAAATCAGCAGCCGTTGCATCAGCGCTCTCTTCTCTGCCACCCTTTTAATGATGCAATCCGTGTCCAAAGAAACCAGAGTCTCCTTTTCGATTGCCATCAACATAAAGTTTTCAAGGTGCTCCTGTGAATTTTAACGTAGAAAAGCTTCACTCAGATGCAACTTGTGTCACAGACAGAGTTAACAGAAGCTTGTATCACAGTCTGATTAGATGGTAGGAGTCAGTGAGCAGGTTATGCCTTTGTAGGACATAATAACAACAGAAGGGACACTTTCTGCAAGATTGGCATGTTGTGTTCACAACATCTGATTCTTCATCTGGGGTCTGCTCATCATCTCCATCCTCAGTACTCATCTCTCATCACTTCAGCTTGTCCCAGTGCGTGGCCAGGCTAAGTAGTTCAGCCTGTAAGGCCTCGGGAGTTGCTCTGCTATCGAGCCTGATCAGTTTGGCGCTCAGGGCACTGACTGCACCTGCAGGTACACCGTTACATTTCAAGCCATTGAAGTTCTGGGGATCAAGCAGGGCAAAATCTGTGTACAGTTCTCTGTTTTTAGCAAAACGTTGGGAAATACTTTCAATGATGGAATCCAGAATGACATTGTGCACTTGTACCTCATACTTGCTGTCAGCATCTGATATGGCTGTATCATCACATAACTCGCCTGGCATCCTTTTTGTCTTCTTTGGTCTCCGGTTTGGCAGCGTGTGTTCCACCTCTGTGTCTGTCTCACACACATTTAATTCTCTATTGGCCCATTGCACAAATGCATCTGTTGCTGCCTTTACCCTCTTAAAATCCCTTGCATATTTTTTCATATTGTCATGTTTGCTTGTGACAAAGCGATGCCGTGAGCAAATCCTTTCCACTTGTTTTTAAATACTTGGAAAGTGGAGTTGTTTGTTGGAAGATGCGTAAAAATGTCTGGACAGTGAGGATGGTTTGGTATTTCAGCAGAGCCTCTGCATAAGCATCGGAATTTGCACGCATCGCAGGGTCTTGAGTGTAACAACAAGATTAATGTAAAGACATCCCTCTGGATCCCCAAACTTCCCAAACACTGTTGTAAGCGCAGCGTCTTTGGCCCACCATCGGGTTTCGCCAATTGGTGACAGCCGCCTGTGCCGCACATCTTTGCTCACATCCTCCCATGCATTCATCCTTTTGATATGAATCTCTCAGCGATGTCGTTTAACAAAGAAAAAAGTGATGTGCTCGATAGATTTTTCTTTTTAGAATTTATTTTATGGCGGGTTGAAAATACAGTCTGAAACAATTTGTATCCCACTACAACTTTTGCCAGGAAAATAGAAACTTCTCCATAATCACCCCTGTTATTAGTCATGATGTGAATATACACAAAATTAAATACTTGATGGTAGGCTGTCATCTGTGTGTTATGGACGGGGATACATATTTTGGCAGTCTGCATGTCCAGCCTGGTAGGACTGAAAATAATCAGAATCAGAAAGAGTTTTATTACCAAGTAGTATTTTACATGTACGAGGAATTTGCTTTAGTGATAAGGTGCTACTCGTACACAAACATAACATAAATAAATGTAGACATATATAAATATGGAATAAACAAATAAACAAATGCAAGTAATATAAGAATAATAAAAGATGCTGTTTAAATGCAATGCATTATTAAATTGTTATGATAATAATTTACCTTTTAAGGAGTAAGTTAATGTGTAGTATTTTCTTTTGCTTAATACATTTTGCTAGAAACAAAATTGCTGCCTGGATTTAGTTATGTGGCAACATTTTTTGGATTGTAGGAAGGGCCAACTTTTTTAACCCCCACACAGTTAAATTACAGTACAAATATCAGCCATCTGCAGAAAATGAAAACAATTTAATGTTGTTTTCTGAAATAGTTATTTTGACAATAAAATTATACATGTTATAACATCAAGGAAATATAAAGTACATAGATTTCTTAGCTTGTGCTAACCAGGAATATAATATCAATAAGTATATAGACCCAACTCTGATAATAGAAAGTTAATCATGGACACAATTCCAGTTTAAAGCACATTTCAACATTTTTGTGTTTACTCATAAAAAATGTATGAAGGACATTCTCTTAGCTGTGTTCACATACAACGCAAATTTAGTCTTCGCAATGATTTCCTCGCGCAGGTTTTTAGCGCTGGACAACTACACTCTAAAAACTATTACTGGGATAAACTTAATTTTATTGGTGAAAAATTTTTACACTTAAAAAACATTTAGTAAATCTAAAAGCTGTGAAATCAAGTAAATATAACTTATTAATTTAGTAAATGTAAGTTAAAAAAAATTAGTTAATTATCCAGACAGATAAAATTAAGTAGATCTAATCAAAATCTTAAGTCAATGTAGTAGAAACCCTTTGAGAAAACCACTAATAAAATTGAGTAGATATAACTGAATTTTTAAAGTAGATATAAATAGAAACATTACTATTATTTAACACATCAAATGTGCAACATTTACTCAATGAATTACTGGAATTCAATTTATATTTAACTATCAATTATCAAAATCAATATATGTTACATGTACTTAATTCTTTTAGCTATATTTACCCTTTATATCCAGGAGTACATACACAATATATTTCAAGAAAAACAACAAAATTACAAATGACATATGTAACAATTACCACACTATAAAAACAGTGAGCTCAACTCTGCACATTAGTAAGCCGTCTCTAAAAAAATGGGTAAAATGCGCCAAGAACAATTGGCCTTTGAATTAACTTTGCAAAATATAGCAGAAATAGAATATGATATTCACAAGTATGTTTCATTTGTGTATAATCACCTATAATGAGCCTTTTTATGTGTACAGAGGGCACAGGTCATCTTACTCAGAGTCTGCCACGCTACACAGTCATGTTTCTACAGTAGTGCAGAACGGACAAACCAAAGGTTCTAGCCAGGTAGGGCCAAGTGTGTAGGAGAAACTACGGTGGCAGTGAAACTTCTGAAAAATGGGAGTCATTGTTTGGTTTTTCCCTTCAGAGCTACTGTAGTAACACGGTGCACTCTGATGAAGACGACGTATGCAGTCTTGTAGAAATAGACAATTTATTAGGTAGACCTCGAACAATCTACTGCTTTGCTATAAAGTCTTCTTTTATGATACATTTAAGGGTAATGGACTGTTAAGTGTCACAGAGGTGTTGTTTTAGCATTGGGGTCATAGCTGGAGATGCTGTTGGACTGGACTACATTAGAGTCAGAGGTTTTTCTAATATTATTCTCACCAAATGGATTTAAATAGGGAGGACAAAAAAAAGAGAAACCTCTCACTATAATGTACAACAGTACAACACCACCTTTAACTATCACCTCAAACATATAGTTGGAGGCCTATTTACACATTTCTGACAATTTCACAAAAACCTTAACACTGTAAACTTTGTAGAAGAAAAGTTTATGGCAGAGCTGTTGCTGTGAATTACATTAGACTGTTCAGGTGTATCTAATAAATTGTCCATGCTATGAGAATAATTGGCTTAACTGAACTCATAGTGATTACAGTGACATTGTGTGATTAACAATTACACAACAGAACTGAATACCAGTCCAAAATCCAATGTTCTCTTATGTAAACATTAAGACAATCCACCAGCCACATTATAAGAGCATCTTGCCAGACAGTAGTCAGCAAGGTACACAGGTAATTTTTCAGTCACTGAAGCAGCACTTTTTGGAAGACCTCAAAACTGTAACTTTTGAGATTCTTGGGGTTTTCAGATCCAAGGCATAGGTTAGTCCCTACAACTAGCATCAGTCTGAGGACAGTGATGCCTTTATTCACAGTTCCTACATCAGTAGGTTCTTTGAATGACCCATCTTGGTTCCGCAGCAGGTAAAGCTTCACCTCTCGTCCCAACTCCTCTTGAACACCGACAGGTGCATTTGCTGCATTCTGCAGACATTTTAAAGATAAGAGGTTAGAGCTCACTTTCTTTGTAATAACATGAGTCTTGATATTAATGAATGCAAACAGAAGGATTAATAAATGTATTTATTTATTTCAGTCATTCACATTATACACATTACTACTGACTATATTATACGTGGACTACACACTACATCTGTCTTCAGTGTTAGAGACAACAATTAATACATATCACTTGATAAAATATTTTTAGATTTCAACCTGAATAGTTTCACTGGGGATAGAGCTAAACGATTAATTCCATTTGCTGCGATTCCACTGGTCACATGATACGCAAGAGTAAAGCAGTCTGCAGAGGAAGCATCAAGTTGAGGTGCTGTCGGAGAATTACTAAGCTTGTCTATTAGATGCTTTTTAGATAAGGAAAATGCAGCGCATGCGCCGAGCACAAACTCCAGAGAGAAGCGGGGCAAGTCGGTGTGTTTACCTGAGGTGTGGGGAGAAGATCATTCTGAGGAAGGTGTGAAGCATATTTAAAATGTATAATAATAATTGTCGTGGAAATTATATTCCTGGTGAGGGGTTGAGCAAAGAATTGAGTAACAACCAACTGTTGTCTTTGAAGAATTTATTTAACAAAAGAGAATAAACAGAGAAGTACTAAAACACATATACAGCTGGTCCAGAGTCCTGCCGCCTAGGGCGGCTTCGGGCGTCTGGCCCCGAGTAAAGGGATGCATCATCATTTACACAGTCTAGGTTTCTATGTTTTGGGGAACAGAGATCCTCTCTCGGCCTTGAATGAACATTCCATGAGAGGAGAGGAACAACAAGAGAGAGAAAACACCAAAACAATCTCACAGCTCTGACCCAAACCCTAGTAAATGTGGACAGACCAACATAAGGAGTATAGGAGAGGAAAGGTTAAGGATAAAAACACAATACATATCTATAACAATAATAGTAATAAGAATGATAATATTAAAAGATCATACATAAAAGATTAAATGTAAGAGGACACAACCCTAGCGTGTGTGGTATGTAGGGCTTAATGATTTTCAGATATTTCCTGAGCTGACTGGTAGCTGTGTGTGTGACGCAGGCGCCGATCGCCACAATACGCTTACCTTTCTACACGTGACTTTCACCCACCACCACCACCAAGTTACAAGGTGCTACTTTCATTCCATGTGTGACACAAAAGTTTCTGTAGTGTCAGTTTCTTTCAAGCTTAAGGCCGTTGTACAACAAGAAGACAAGGTATGGCGTAACGTGCAGACAAAGCATCAACTTCGTCTGCAGACTGCTTTACTCTCGCGTGTCATATGACCAGAGAGTAATCTCAGCCTTTGCGATTAGGAAATCACTAGTTCAGCTCTAGTGGTATCCTAGGCTTTTTGTAATCCTTTTTTTTTTAGCACAAAATATGTAGTTGAATCCAAATTTTTAGCCTGATCTGATTCCATAACTTTCAAACTGCTTGTTACAAAAAAAGTGACACACAAAAAGTAATCCCTCCCTGCTAACTCGCCTCCCCTTTGCATGTTTGTGATCTCGTCTCAGTCATCAATGAATACATTAAAGTAAAACTAAAAAAACCGACAGTTAAAAGTCCTGAAAACTATTTTACTAACCTCAGAGTCCTTCATCAAGGCACTTGTATCTTCTCCCAGGTGGTCAAGGAGACATCGGATGATGACCTCTTGTTTTGTTGAATGAAGATTCCACTCTGCAGAACAGAAAGTCTTTAAACTATTAATACTTTTACTACTACTTTTGCTTTACTGCACCCACTTTATTGTCAAAATGGTTTAAATTTAGTTAACATTGAATAAATGAAACATCAGCAGCATAGAACTGGTATTTGTTGAGGGATGCAAAGTAGATGCAAGAAAAAAAAAAAAACATGGAAAACTCATGGCACAGATGAACAGGCAGATGCATGACCATGACCAGAATGAAGACAGAAAAGCAAGTAATGTTAAAGCTAGGGTCGGTAAGATTTATTTAAAATAATCGTTCATTTTATCCTGACAGTATTACGTGAGACAGATAAGAGTGGCTCACTCCACTCCAGAAGGAATACAATTGTATAACCTGAAGTAGTCAGTCATACTCACATCTGCCCGATGTCACTCGCCTGCAGCACCCTTCTTCGCCTTGGACAGGGACAGCTGTTTGGTGGAATACAAGTCCAACATTGATGTGAATTTTGGCTCAAGATTCAGTGTGATGATCCTCTGGAACTCACACACATTGACCTGAATGAGAAAGATGAGAAAAAAGAAATTAGTGGCAACATAATCGATCATCATTTCAAGTCTGCAAAAACACATGCAGGTTTTCTGTCTGTAACTTCTGTGTTAACCGCTACAAAAATTATTTTTACTCACTTGCAAGACATCAAACAAGGCAGGCCATCACCAGGATCTGTAATGGCAGCAAACAATGAATGTAGTGTTAAATGCAAAATATCGATAGCAATATTATATTAAAATACTAATTTCATTTTGTGAAATAAACTTAATGATAATTGTAAATTGAACAAAAAATTATATATATATATATATTATATAAATTTATTGGTATGTACAACTCAAACAATCACTAAAGCAATATTCAGAGATTTTATTAAGTTAGTATAGCTATTTATTACTATGATATTTACTAAGCCTGTGAATCATTTTTTAGAGTGTAACATTGCTGAGTGTTTGCACGGTTCGCACACAACGCGGTAAACGAATAAACACAACCCGCAAATTCTACAGTTAAATGAACAGAAAGTAAAAATTTTGCTGTGATTTCATAGCAATAAACGGATCAAACTGATGCCGAAATAACTACAATATGATGCCGATTTGTTAAACATATGAATTCATGTTTTGCCAGGTCTGTCAGCAGGACAACAACTTTTAAAATGTTGGTTTTCTGAATGGAGTTCGGTTCGAGCTGGGCTTTGCTATGCTAACTTGTTCACAATAAAGTACAACGATACCTGGAATAAAGTTACAGACACACATTTTCTGAACTCACCAGGTAGTTCAACTTCCTCGCTTTCTTTTCTCCAAACAATGTTCAGTTTTGTCCAGTTTTTATATAAATATGAAGTAGTAGTCCAACAGAGCTCTGGGAGCCAGTCGACGCTAACAACAGTGGAACCAGATGCTAGACACTAGCTGCCGAAAAACTCCAGTGAAGATGAATCAACGCTGTATTCCCAAAAACTAAAGTCAAAAAGCAAATTTAATAAAAGCAGTTAAGTCTGAGCTTCTCCCGCAAGTAAACAGCGTTGTTGTCAGAGCATAATCCAGTCCGACTACAGGTGTTTATTTGTCCAAAAATGCAGCGCTGCTCCCCCGTACACTTCCCCGTTCGTCAGCCATGCTTCCACACACATAAAGCAAGGCCAGTTTTTTTGTAAGCACATTTCAACAACAAGGCAATTCAAAGGGCTTTACATAAAACATAAAAGCAACAAAGGGAAATTGAACAAAAACATTTAAATATGCTTTTTTTAAAGGGTAAAATAGAAAATAAAAACAGCGTACAAACACAACTATTACTCATTTCAATGCAACATGTAGCACCAAAGAAATCTATCCTCATTTTGTTTATTTATTTTTTCCAGATGCTCCAAAGCTTCCCTCTGTGTCAGTGAGTCCCTCTGCTGAGATAGTGGAGGGCAGTTCAGTGACTCTGACCTGCAGCAGTGATGCTAACCCAGCAGCTAAACACACCTGGTACAAGGAGAATGAAGACTCACCAAAAGCATCAGGACAGAACTTCACCATCACTGACTTCAGAGCTGAACACAGTGGGAATTATTACTGTGAAGCCCAGAACAGAAGAGGACGTCATAACTCCACCTTACATCTGACTGTTGTGGCAGGTAAGTTTTTTGCATTGAGCTGCACACACTCTGGGGACAGTACAGTGTTTTCTAATTCCTTAGGCACAATTTTTGAAACTAGTGGCTATTTTTTCAAAACTCTACACACTAATCACAAAACCTTACACCAATAAAACAAAACATTATACATCCCTTGCAAAAGCAAACAATTCTTGCAAAACTATAATACAGTAAACACAAATGCACTGTACTTGGTTGGATCTGTCTCTGCTTTCTATCTCTGACAGTAGAGAGATAATAATCTCTTTTTAGAGAGAACATTCTGATCTACTTTGGCTTTTAGTTTCTTCTTTGTAACGCTCCAAATCAGTTTCTTTACATTGGTAATAATTTGGTTTACTCTGATTGGTGTTTGGAAAGCAGTGTTACTCTATGGGAGCAATGGGTCCAAACATGCTGTAACACTCTAATTTACTGTCTGTGTTTTCTTCTGTTCCCCATTTTTAGGAGCAGGAAATTAACAGTTGCTACAACAATCACTGTTGTTCTCCTGGTTATCATTTCCCTCTGTCTCTTCCTGTGGATCAGGTGAGCAGCTCTGTTTCACTGAATCATTGAATGTTAAATCACTGAAGGTCAGTTTGTCCAACCTAAAACGTTCAGTCATTTATTTTCTTATTTATTCTCCTAACCAGGAAAAAGAGGGCTTCCAAGGAATCATCTGAGCCTGAAGAGAGACCAGACAACAGGGAACAGGTGAGAATAGTCACGGATCTTATTCAAGAACAAAAGTCACTCACTCTTCAAGTGCTGCTGGAAAATGAATCTGACTGAGAAGGACTTCATGTTTCTCTTTTGACATCCTTCTTCACAGAAATGAATTTCTAATGGATTTGACTAAATTCCTAGTAGATCCAGAAGCTTTCCTACTTTTTGTCCTTTCCTTGTAAATTCCTTTACTTAGCTCTTTTCTGTAATGCACGGTGAAGCAGGGATATTTGTTCTATCATTACCACAGCTGTAGTTGCTTCAGTCTTTTCTGTCCTGGTTGCAATCATCTGTAAGAATTCACTATTCAGATGAAAAACCCACTCATGTAAAATATGTCTGTGCAGTTTCTACCTGAACAGCCAGAGGAGCAGGATAACCTTCAGTATGCCAGCATTCACTTCACCAACAACCAGGCAGATCCTCTCTACTCCAACATCAGACCAGCTCGCTCCCTCAGACACACGGAGCAACAAGATTTCATGGAGTACGCTGTTGTCACATTTAAGAGTAATACTGCCCCGAGGTGAGCAGCTCTTCTCACATTATCCTCACTACAAGATTAAAATGACATAACTGTGAGATAAATATGTTGCTTTTGCATTTTGCCTGCTCTGGGTTTTACATTTGTTGTATCGCTGTTCGGATATGATGTTATTTATATTATTTCATACAATGTCTTCTTCTTTTTTCTCAGATCCAGAGGTCAGGAAACTGGAGAGGATTCAGCTGCATTGTACAGCACCGTCAACAAAACCTATTGAACACAACAGATATTACATTTCTGATATTTCTATGTTTCTTTATAAACTTTGTATTTAAGCAGGTAATGATTGATTTTTACAATATATTTCTCAGGATGGGCCTCAAAGAATGGACTAATTAATTATATACCTTAGAGAAACTTTTCAACATAACATCCACCAGTATAGCAGTAGGGGTGGTGATGGAGCAGTGGATAAGACACATGCCTTCAGATTCCCACTGCGACACATCCACCAATGTGTCCCTGAGCAAGACACTTAACCCCTAGTTGCTCCAGAGGCGTGTGACCTCTGACATATTTAGCAATTGTAAGTTGCTTTGGATAAAAGCGTCAGCTAAATGAGTAAATGTAACCAGTGTTCAGCTTAGATTTTTACTCTGCATGTGCAGCTTTAAAGAATGTGTAAAGTATTTTATGACTTAAAGCATTAACTTGAATATTATTTGTGTAACATGTTTTTTACAGTCTTTTGAAAGTTCAGTATTCAGTGACCTTTTATCTCTGCTCTCTAACAACTCTCCATCCTGCCAAACCTCTTCCTGGAGACACCAAAATGTACCTGAAGTAACTGTTAGTGCACCAGAGGAAGTTAAGCCTCTCAGACCTAGGAGCTACTTTCAGAGCTAAACTTTTTGTGTTTGTTACTCAAAAATTGAGTCTTACAGTTAGGACCAGTTAGGTCACCCCATATTTTGATGCAGTTTCATAAAACTCAGCTAGTTAGGAGCTACATGTTTTGTGAGTATGACTCTACTCTTAGTTCAGGAGTAGTAGTTACAGTGATATCCAACATCAGTAAGTCAAAATAAAAGTAAACGGGTGCATTAATAACAGAGTAAAAGTAAGGCTGAGGCTGCTCCACAGTGTCTGTAAGTAAGTGAGGGAGTTTTGCATAAATACCTTCACAATTCTCTTATCTCAGCTAATGTATATATAGTCTATGCAGTTTTTTGGTTGGCTTCCTTCTAATTTCCTTCTTTTCTAAGGCAGCTGTGGCTCAGGAGTTGGAGTGGGTTGCCTGTTAAATCCCTGGCTCCTCCAGGCTCTGAATGTTAGTTTCTGTTTGAGCACTTAGGCTCAGTCTATAAATGTGAGTCAATGATGGATGCAGATGTTGTGTAAAAGCACTTTGAGTGGTCAAAAAGACTAGAAAGGTGCTATACAAATATGGAGTCTTTACATCTATTTGTAATTATTTCAGTCAAAAGGTATGTTCGTTACCTCTTAGCCAGCAGTCTCTTGTGATGCTGTAACATGTCACTTCCCCCCCAGAGATCAATAAAGCTGAAGATGAAACTACAGAGTTTGCATTTCTTTCCTCTCTAAATGAGATTTCTGCCACTTTTTGTACCATTTGTTCTTTTTACATCACTTTTTATCACCAGTATTCTGGTCTGGTGTTCCAGGTCTTATACTATCAATAAGACTCCATCATGTGACTTTTTCCACTCTGACGCAGCACATCAATTTGAATCTATGGTGTGCATCCAAACGATGCATCAAACTGTCGGTTTTCTCCTGTTCCTGTTTAGTCTAGCACCACTGACAGAACACAAACTGTGATGACACTTACGCTAAGATTTCTTTCTTGTGTTTGTGGGGTGTTCTGATTGTTCATGTAAATAATGTAAAGAGGAAAGAAGTTAGGTGGATTTTAACAGCTTCGACTTCTGTTTCCTGCTTTCAGACCACAAAGGAATGTTGTCTTGTGAAGATAACTTAATTTCATGTTAGGTAGAAGTGTTTTTGATTTGACTGATTTACTTTGGTGTACATTATTATCTGCAGACATTTTTAATGTCTCTGAAGTCGCACAGAGGGATGAGAGGAGCAGTTATGAGTTTAACAGCAGCAGCAAGTGGATTTGTCGTCCTTCTCCTGACTGTACCAGGTGCTGTATATCTACATTTATGTTGTAGGGTTTTTACATTTAGTCAAAGCATCCTGAAGTTAGTTTAAGAAGAAACATTTAATTAAATCATTTATTGTCAGACGTCCATGTTCCTAGATTTGACCTGTACAGTCATGAAGTGTGGTACATTAAAATACCTTAAAACTCTGACTGCAACACCAAACCTTAACTTTTGGACTCAGTGCTTCTACTTTGGTGTATAAATGCTTGTGTCTGGATTGTTAACACACAGTGGTTTGTGGATTTTCTCGTATATTTCAAATATAGTCTATAATCTGTATCCTCGATACCATAAATTTGAATGCTGTGTACAGTAAGGGTTGCAGAGGAGGGAAATACGTTCTTGGATGCAATGTGATTTTGAATTATTCATCCCCATAGAAGGACGACTACTTGTCTCAACCTGTGGGCACTTTTAGCACAATGCAGTGATATTTTGGTAGGAGGAGGGGGTCTGATAAGACTGATGCTAATCACTCAATTATTCTGCTTCTCTTCGTGTTGAGTCTCAAACAGTGAAGTCTTCTCGCACATATTTCTACTTTTATGTCATAAAGTTGATGGCTAACCTTTTTAATTGTGTAAAATCACTTTTTCACTTAGATTTACAGGAAAACTACCTGTTTTATTGCCAAGCAGAATGCTTGAGTCAGTGTCAATGCATTTCTTTCTCTTGAATATGAAGTCAAAATAATGAGCGAGCACCAGCTCACAATTTCTACTTAGGAAGTAAAACATTGTACTTAGTATCTTATGATTTCGATTTTTGTTCTTTCTATAATTTTTCTCTCTTCCTGGTAGAAATTGACTTCTTTAGTTCAGAGCTCAAAGTAGTGCAGGGACACTGGACCACCTAGAAATTTTAAATATGGATTTGGGCAAATTAGTGTCCAGGATCTAATGTTATGGGGAATGCCCTCAGTCAGCAGTCTACCATAAAGTTAATCTGTTTTTAATTTACATGGATTTGATGAATTGATCTTGGATGAGCACCAGCTGAATGGACAAAATGGCAAAGCAACTTTAGGGTTTTAATGTCAGATCTCCAAAAAACTTAAATACAAGGTTTCAGTAAGCACTTTTACTAAAAGTAGGGCTGTCCTGCCTATAGTCGATTGATAGTCGAATCATATGTTATTGTGCATGGTGATTGCGAGCCGAGCGGGGGAGAATATACGTTAGCTCCACTTTAATCTTGAGAAGCTGCAGAGCTGCAGTCTCTATTCATTCAACCTACACTGTAAATTTCCAGCTAAACTGATGCTTAAAGTTGAACATTCTCTCTCTCTCCTGCCATTCACCGGTCTTGTGCAGAGTTTTGTCACGATTCCTCACGGGTCTATTTCAAGTAGCCGGCTGTTTAAAAAACGATTAAGTATTCTTTGTGTGGTTCTTCAACGGTGATAAATTATCCGAAAGTCCCACGAGGTGCAGACAACTCGTCGAGCACCCCCATATCGTCAAAATGGCATGATCCTTGTTTTGCTGAGAAGCCTCGACTGAGAGATTGATGGTCGAATCAGGCTCCGCACATCGAAGTATCAGATCTTCCACTATTGGGGGTTTTATGCCGAGTTTTGCCTGCCTGCCGAGAACTGCATGCACCTCCAAATACTATAATATTCTTTGTAGGGTTCATCAATGGTGATGAATGATTCAAAGTATATATTTTATGAATGTTTAGAGTCTTTAATAGTTTAATAAACTTAGCAGAAGTACCATTCCTTGAGATTCAGTAAATATATGTGGTGATAACCTGATAATCAATGAGCACAGCAAAGTGTCTGAAAAGAACCTAAAGACGTGGATGCATAATCCGGCAGAACAAATTTTGTAGGCTACCTGCTGAGATTTGCATCCACTTCTTTTCTCAGCATAAATGACCGTTATCACTCGAGAAGTGCATACAATTCTCAGCAGGCGGGCAGAATTTGGCACAACAGGTGTCAGCCCTTCTAAAAAGTATTAAAAAGTGGTACTTTCCTGCTCCACTCCTATTACATAGACTTTTTTATGTC
Organism: Micropterus salmoides; assembly: GCF_014851395.1. NCBI lineage: Eukaryota > Metazoa > Chordata > Actinopteri > Centrarchiformes > Centrarchidae > Micropterus > Micropterus salmoides. The sequence continues at coordinate 66,401,105 of NW_024040040.1, read as the reverse complement.
TGAAATAAATGGGCTAAGCTGAAGCACCCAAGAGTCATAAATATTCCTATGACAGCCTCTCATTAAAAACAGAAATACCTGAATACCTAAAATACTTTATTGTTTTTCATTTCCAGTCTCACACTCTGTGGCAAATAGCTTGACTCCTCTGGAAGTAGTTTTGTAAATGTACAGTAGTTCAATTAAGTCCTACAAAAATAAATAAGTAAAATGAAGTCTGTTCTCTGATGTTGTTATGGATCGGATTTTGAATTCTGAAGTCACCTGTTTTTCAGTTGTACAGAGTCAGAATGGCTGGAGAGTGATTTACACTTCTACTCCGATCTGTGCCGTAAAAGGATCAACAGTGGAATTAGGCTGCACCTACATATATCCCTCCAGCTTAAATAATCATGATACCAAAGCTGAGGAAACATTCTGGTTTACGAAAGAGAGTAATAATGTTTATGTGGATCTGAGATCGGACCCGGAGTATTCAGGTCGAGTGACGTATAGCTGTGATAAGAACCGCTGCACTCTGAGAATCACAGACCTGAGAGAGAGCGACTCAGCTGAGTACAAGTTCAGGTTCATAACAAACCAAGAACGTGGGAAATATACTGGTTTACCTGGAGTCACTCTGTCTGTCACAGGTAACAATTTAGTTCCCAGTATTAAACATCTTATGAACGTTAGTTGTGTGTGTGTATGTTGGCAGTTCAGTCTAAAATGAAGCCTTCTTATTCACGTATTCAGATCTCCAGGTGCAGGTGACCAGATTAGACATCTACAAGACTTCTAACTGGGCAGAGCTGGAGTGTCACAGCAGTTGTCATCTACCTGATCATCTGTCCTATGTCTGGTATAAAAATGGACAGTACAGGCAGGGAACATCTACTTACTCAGGCTCCTTTGATCCTGCAGACAGCTTTTCCTGTGCTGTAAATGTGTATAAGAACTCCCGCTCTCCTTCAGTCTGTGAGTTTACTCCAGTCTTCCACTAACATAAAACCATCTGGTGGATCGGTTTAGCTAATGCACTGCACCATGAATGTACGTGTCTGTAATATGTGAGACAATACTTGCCTTGTATTTTGCATCTAACCACACAACCTGTGTTTGTGTGTCACTCGCAGTCAGCTTAGTCGTTCATTTTTATAAAATATTAAAATCTATCCTCTGCTGTTATAAATCTGACTGTTTTCTGCTCTGTGTTACAGTGGTACAGAGTCAGAATGACTGGGGAGTGACTTACACTTCTACTGAGATCTGTGCCTTAAAACGATCAACAGTGGACATAAGCTGCACATACAGATACCCATCCAGAATAAATGACGACCATACTATAATCTGGTTCACAAAAGAGAGAAATGATCAATATGTGGATCTGGAAACAGATCGTGTGCAGCATCAATGTGGAAACAACTTCTGCACTCTGAGAATCAGAGACCTGAGAGAGAGCGACTCCGCTGAGTACAAGTTCAAGTTCAACACGTTAACAGGGACATTTACTGGTTCACCTGGAGTCACTGTGTCTGTCACAGGTAACATTTTCACTGGAAGACAGTTAGTGTGTATTTTGTCTTAGCTAACCTTGCATTTTAGAGATTGTTTTATGTTTTTAGGTGTTTTTAGAGTACTGTATATAGTGGCCACACTTTTTGTATTTAATTCAGTTTTTCCTTTGTACTTGAATTGTAGGAAAGGCAAAGGTTTTGAACCCCATGCAATTAAATAACAGTAGAAACATCAACAGTCATCTGCAGAAAAGTAACAATTGTTTGTTGTTGTTTTTTTCAAATAGCAATTATGACAATGAATGTACACATGTTGGTGTTAACTGGCATTTGGCTCATCATGAATGTTAATAATCTAAAGAGGAAGGAAATGTAGTCGTTTAACAGCCTGATATCTATCTTCTGCTTACTGACCACAGAGGAAGGCTTCTTTAAAGACAGCGTCCTTCTTCATTGTAAGTAGAATTGTTTATTGATGTGACTGATACTGTATATCTCCTGTGTACATTATTTTATCTGCTAACACGTTTTATTGTCTCTGAAGCCACACAGAGAGATGAGAGGAGCAGCTATGAGTTTAACTACAGCAACAAGAGGATTTGTCATCTTCCTTCTCTCTGTGTCAGGCACTGAATATCTAAACTTATATTTATTGCAATAAAACAGGGGAATCTGGGAAAATATGGGTCTTGTAAAAGTAGGCTGAAGGTCAGATGTGGAAAAAAGTGGATCAGAGTAACGCTAGAAACATTGGTTTTGTGTGTAATTGTAGAAACTCTCCAGATGTTAATTTGTTTTTTATTCATTTTTTGTTTGTTTTTGTGTCACTCACAGTGAAGTCATACTGGCACAATTTATCTCATATCAACATCTGCACGAAACCCTGCTACTTCCTTTTGTACTGTCTGACCTCAGTGATGTTTCTGTGGTCTGTGTTGACAGCAGCAGGGTCCAAAATTATCTCTCTTTACTGCCTGCCGCTGTGGCAAGCAAGTTATGTTGCCTTCCACACAGAAATTGTATCACTTTAGAAATGTATGCACCTAGATAGCCTAAATGACGGAACAACATTCAGCTCATTTAGGCAAATTGTAATTTAATGTTTCCCCTGTCAAAGTGGTGGATGGTCTGATGATTTTACAGCCTCTACCAACAATTTACCCTCATTCAGCGGGTGCTAAAGTCAGAGATCTTGATAGCAGTTTTCTGCGTCTTATGTTTAGCTGCTAGAAACTCTCCCACACCTCAGTGCGCTGCATTTATTTTTAGCTTTCACACTTAACTCTGCAGCAACCTGACCGCAGAGTGAAGAGAGAGAACTGACCAAGAAAAGTACAGACTCTCTAATAATTTATATTTCTCCTCTTATCCCGGTCAGTAAACTGTATTAAAGGTCACAGGTCTGATACTTTCCTGTTCACTTCACTGCACCTTCAGACTGGATGATGTCCTGCCTCAGTGCACATAGAGATGAACTGTAGAAATCTTCCTTTGCACTGACTGTGTATAACTGAGAAAGTGTTTCTGTAACATCAAAAAAAGTCATAAAGCATTGAATAATTATATCTGGAGTTAGAAAGTGCCTTGGGGGAAGAACAATACGGAACAAATGTGAGTACTTTATGTCCCACTATTCTTCTGTTTTATCCCAGTAAAGTGTGTAAAATGTTCTTTTATTCATTTTCTGTTTGGATAACTTGTGTGTTGACACATAAGCTGCACTTTTCAGGCATTTGTTTGAGGACTCTTTTTTGAATGAATAGGCCAAAGCAGAATTAACCAGAAATATTCCAAAATATGATTTTAAAAAACCTTATAATTATAGTAATATAATAAGGTATCTTATAAAATTCTCTATTCCAGTTAATGTTCAGGAACTTTTTATGACAATGACTGCAGATAATTAGTCAGACAACTGAGGACCTTGAAACTTGTCCAGGTTACATTTTCGCGAAATCATATTGGTAGTATGATCCACTTTGTCTTATTAACTGATTGTTAAATGATCGATCATGATGTCCGAGAACCACACCCGGGTTGGCCAGAACGGGGCTACGAGCAGTAGGCCGACATTGTCCTGGCGGACCCGCTCCAGAACCCCCGGGAGCAGAGCGAGTGGGGGAATGCGTACAGACGTAGCCTCGGCCACGAATGTACCATGGCGTCCAGACCCAACGGGGCTGGAGGAACGAGAGAAACCATAGCGGGCAATGCGTAGTCTCTTGAGACGCAAACAGATCCACGTCTATGGGGCCGAACTCTTCGCACAAGAGCTCCACCACTTCGGGGTGAAGTCTCCAACACCGCCAACATCTCGAGACGGTTGATATGCCACTCGGATTGATGCACCTGCCAGGATCCCCTTGCAAAGCGGCCTCCCATGACCGCGCCCCAGCCCGTGAGGGAGGCGTCTGTCGAAATGACCAGCTGGCGACAAGACCCTCCCAGCATGGGCCCCTGGGACAGGAACCAAGTTTCCTTCCAAACTGATAGGGAACGAAGACCCTTGCGCGTAACCCAAATCAGACGGAGAGGATTTCCCCTCGGGAAAAACCCTTGGTCCTTAGCCACCACTGCAGGGGTCTCATGTGCAGCAGTCCAGATGGTATTACGCTGGACGCAGCCGCCAGGAGACCCAACACTCGTTGAAAGTGTTTTATAGTGATGGCGTAGCCTAACTTCACCCCTTTCACGGGAGCCAATATGGTGTCGACACGTGCCGGAGACAATTGTGCCCGCATCGTTGTCGAATCCCATACTACCCCTAGGAACGTAGTCCTTTGGGTGGGCGCCAGCACACTCTTCTTTGCGTTGAGCCTCAGCCCTAAACGCCACAGTTGAGCCAGAACGACATCTCGATGCCTAAACCACAACTCTTGAGACTGGGCTAGGATGAGCCAGTCGTCGATGTAGTTGAAATCCGGATGCCCTGGAGCCTCAGCGGGGCCAGTGCTGCATCCATACACTTGGTGAATGTGCGAGGGGAAAGTGCCAGGCCGAATGGAAGAACCCGATACTGGTAAGCCACACACCCGAAGGCGAACCTCAGGAACTTCCTGTGAGAAGGACGGATGGAGACGTGGAAATAGGCGTCCTTTAGATCTATCGTGACGAACCAATCTTTGGATTGGATGTGCGTCACGATGGTGGGGATGAAGAGCATCTTAAACCTGAATCTCCCCAGAGACCGGTTAGAACGCGCAGCCCTCCATCCTTCTTGGGGACTATGAAGTACCGGCTGTAGAACCCGGCGTCTCTGTCTGGGGGGGAGACACGTTCCATGGCCCCTTTCCTCAGCAGAGTAAGAACTTTCCCTGTCCCAACACCGGACCTTGCTCCGGGCGGACCACAGTCCAAACCACCCCGTTGAATTTTGGAGGGCGGGTTTTGAACTGTAGTCAAAACCCATCGATGGCAGTGCGCAGGACCCACGGAGAAATGTTCGTCAGGCTCCGCCAAGCCTCTGCAAAGTCTGCCAACGGAACCAGCCCCTCGGGGCTGGTGGTCGGGTGTCTCGTGTGATCTTCTGGTGGACCCCTGAAGCCCCAGAACGGCAGGGGAGAGATCCACGGTGACCCTCGGGGCAGGCAGTATGGCGTGGACTCGATGGTGGCAGGTGCGTCCTGAATCGTCCTCGATCGGCCCCCTGAGCTCCGTCGGGACTGGATGACGGTCCTCAGATCGCGTCTCTCAGAAGGCTGAGGGTGAGAGCGCCGTCTCGCTGCCCCAGCTCCTCGGGGGGACCCCGAGAAGCGACACTCGTACAGGGAAGGGACCTACGCCTGGCAGCCTCAGCTGCCTTGGGTCCAGGAAGAAAGGAGGAAAGAATGGCAGAGACTGGCGTGGAGGTGGTGCTTAAGAAACCTTTCATCAAGCTTACCACTAGCCTGTGGTGTCTGCTTCTCCTGTGGCCAGTTGATGTTGAGCTTAGCCACGGCTCTAGTCACCACCTCCAGCAGTACGTCATAGTCGGGCGCCGCCTGATGACGCCGCCCCGACACCCGGAAGTCATCGTCCACTACGCTGAGCACGTTGCTGCAGCATCTCCGGATCCAAACCGCGAGCGGGAGAAGCCGAGAACGGGCTCCCGAACGGTTGCTCCCAGCGGATGAAGGTCGGGAAAAAGCCTCAGCCGTCCCGAAATCCTCCGACATCGCTGTGAACCCCATGAGTGAAGCCGCTGGGGCGCCTCAGCGGCCGCAGGGCCCACACCACAGGGAGAACACATCCGACCATCCTCGGAAAAGAGAGAGCCATGCTGTACCTCAGTACCCGCACGAAAAGGGCTTCGCAACGGGCGCAAACAGCCCCCTCAAGAGCTGCCCGGGCGTGCTCCATCCCCAAACATGAGACACACATCTCATGAGAATCTCCATCCGTGATGTACCGAGGGCAAGACAAAACACACCTTCTGTACATCTGGTTGCCGGACATGCTGGTAGACTTCTTCTTCAGGTAAGACATACTGCTTGTAGGACTGGAGCTTTCTTCAAACAACATACAGAGCGCCTGCTGAATAGAAAAAAGCTAATGATGAGTGTGTACAGGTGTGCTTTATACTCCTCCGGTTATTCCGTCACACTTTACCGTTCTAGCAACAAGCCAATAGGATTGGAGTGATTTGATTCACGTTCAGACCTGCTACGCCTAGAGGCGTTCCCATAGTTGTCGTAACCGATGCAGTTCGAGTTCCCTCGAAGGGGAACTTGTGCATCATCAGAGAAATTCCCTGATTATCTGTTCTTGTATCTTTAATGGACACTTTTTAAAATGTCTTCTTCAGCAAAACACTTCATGGGTCCAAGTTTTAACTTATTCTGATCCATCCACACAAACACATGAGTGAAAAGATGAAGTCAGATATTTTTAAGTGATTAGTGTTACAAGATCTGTCCAATCAAGTGTTCTTGTGGAAGTGATGATGTCAGAAAATGCCACATGTGGGAAAATCATGTCTGACACACATTTTTATTGTTCAATGCACTCATTTAGCTTATTTACCCACTAGAGGTCATCAGTAGACATGGTGGTGTCCAAAGACACTGAACCAGGATCATTTGCTTGGTCTCCTGTCTTCAGCACTGCTGGACTGTAGGACATTTTGAGTCTTCATGTCTGTGATGTTTATGTGCTTTAGGTGTTCTGTTGGATTTAAAGATAAAAAAATCCTTCTATTTTGGTATTTCTAACATGTGCCTTATGTAAATCCACACACACACACACTTTGTTGTGTTGTATTACATTTTATTGTGAAGCACTTTGTGATTTTTCTGTGAAAGGTGCTATACAAATACACTTTACTTACTTACTACTAACACACACACAGTATACGCCATCTAATGAATGAAAGAAAATGATTAAGCAAATTTCTTACAGGACATAAATATTACCACTCTCCTTCAGTCTTTAGTCCATTGCTTCAGTATCAAAGTGTCCAACTTGTATCTATGGTAACAGGAACCCATGTGGTTTCTGATAAAGGAGGAAACCAAGCTGCACCTCCACTTTGTGTTTGTATGAAATATTGTACATTTAAAATGCTCCACTGTGAAAACTTAACCTCATCTTGAAATGAAATGTTACATGTGTTCACGTTTTTCCTCCAGATGCTCCAAAGCTTCCCTCTGTGTCAGTGAGTCCCTCTGCTGAGATAGTGGAGGGCAGTTCGGTGACTCTGACCTGCAGCAGTGATGCTAACCCAGCAGCTAAATACACCTGGTACAAGGAGAACCAAACACTGATTCAGAGACCAGGAGACATTTATCATTTCACCTCTATCAGCTCTAAGGACAGCGGGATCTACCACTGCAAGGCTGAGAATGAGTATGGCCAGATCAACTCCACATCTGTATCCATAGATGTCCAGTTTAAGTACAAAACATCAGCAAGTCACCTCGACATGCATTGTGTCATCATTGCATGTCGAGGATCATTTCAGATTTTAAATTCTAACTAAATAATTTGTTCCGGAGTCCTTTGCGGGAAAACGCTTGCAGCCGTCAGCCCTGGGCTTGCACTCTGAGTTTGTTTGGTGTCGCTATAGCTCAGCGGAACACACTCCAGGCTCTGTCGTTGGAGCCGTGACTTCGTTCATTCAAGGCAAGAAATGAACGGGCTTCTGAGTTTCTGGTCCAAAGTTGCTCAGAACGATCGGATGATGTTAAAACAACAAAATCAAATAAAACTCATACATTCGCCGTAGGTTCGCGAGGCCCCGGGAATATAGGTTATTTAATGTTGCTGAGATTAAACAAGTCTGGGGAAAGTTTCATCCCAGGCAGCTCCAAACTTAATCAAAACTCCCGCTAAGAAAATTGGGGATTAAAGAGCAGTAGCTTTCTCAGCTCGTCGACACAATATCGACATTTGAAAAATACTCAGTTCTAAACATTCAGATAAAGACAAGCAACACAAGACTAAACACTAGAGGATTAAAGGTTATAATGGTTATATAAAAAAACGTAACAAAGCTTAACTACATGTTCTCAGTGTAAAATTGATCGTTACGGGTTTTAACTCAAGAGACAATTTAGACGTAAGCAAAAATATTTCGTTTATACAATTACATGGTGATAGGTACTTGGCGCTCATTGTCGGTGTAAGCCGAGTTTTAAACACTTGTGTGTTACACCTTTCCTATCCACTTGGTGGAGCTTGGGTCGCACGAGAAAACAGTAGACATTCAACTGTGAGATTTTCCACTTTAACCGGGAAGCTGGTTATGCACACCGGCGTGTGGGTGAATGTTTTAGTAGGAAATTGGCTTATCACATTTGCCCATCGGCTACAGAGAGAAGGGAGTGGTGGTTTATGCCTCAGCTGTTCTATGGGAAAAAGAGTCAGGTTGGGGCCGGACGGGTGGTTCTTTTGATGTCCGGAGGTGACCTGCGGAGAGAGAGGGGTCGGACAGCCCCTTTTGCTGACCTACTAAATGTCTCTAGTGACACCTTTACGGCTAGAGAGGTTCACTAAGGCTCTTTGAATACACAATCCTTAAGCGATGCATTGTCTGCTGATCCCTAACAAACACCAGGCGATGTCTCTGGTTTTTTCATGTAAAAAGGTCAACTCTAGGGGAAGAAAACTTCCCCCCTCTTTTGGCACCATCTGACCTCACCTGCCTTTTTGAGTGAGTCTGGTTGATTCCACAACATTATACTTTCTCTCAAATTTAGCACATTACAACAAAAATTCTCATTCTCTCATGTAGGCTACTCTAAAAAGCATCTATGCAACCAATGGTCCCAAATGTTTATTTCAGTGGGTACCGTTCTAGGCAAAGATCAAACCCTGAAACCACTAAAGACAAGCATACCACAGTCTTGAGCCAAACTAAACCCTTTTCTGTAAACCCTTATTTATTTATTTTTTGTCCAGTTTAATTTAGCACAAATCAAAAAGTTATTTCTGCTTGCCTGCAGATCTCTTCTAGATTAACAACTTTGAACTATCCATCCCTAAGGTTCCCACACACACCGAGCACACATCCCAAAACCACACTTCACCAATATTTACATATAAAGAGGACAAACACCAAAAAAATAACAAGATAACAGTAAAACCATTTACACAAAATACTTTTTTCTTATACAGAAAACACTTTATCTTTATGAAACATTAATCACAAAACTTTCTCATCTCCTTTTGTTATTTTCTTCATTTTAAAAACAGCTCCACTGCTATTTTAATTTACGCATTTTGTTGGCAGTCAATTCAAAGAACCCCTCTTTTACCGAGGGATTGAACTTGCAGAGAACTAAACCTATAGGCTGCACTTCCTCCACCGAGGGAAAACTACCCCTTTTCACCGGGGCAAACCTTCTCTTCAACGAGCGAAAACTGTACACCCCATTACCAGGGCAAAGCTGTCAATGCCACAACAATCACACATTAACTCTGGTAACTTTCCCGACTATGGTCACGTATTTACGTCAGTTAACCCGTTAATTTTTCTCATACACACATCAAGCTAATTAATTCTCACAACAGGCACACATTAACTCTAAACCTCCTTCGGGAGCATTTATGCACTTTCAAACTCTTACGCACACACACACGCATCCTTCACAGTCTGTTCGTGGCAGAACGCCCCAACTCGACGACTTGCAGGATTCGGCCAGTTGTTAATCAGATCCTGTTCGTGACACCAAATTATGTGGGGTATTTATGTGATATTATGTGATATAACTTACTGATAAATCAAGTTGTTATATAATTGTGCTTTTTGTACTGGCTGCACGCCTGGAAATTCCTGACTGACCAATTTCCTGGAAATACATGCAACATGCAACCTGTACATCTAATAGAAAGCTGGTGTAATGAATTTGATTTATCATCATCTACAGACTGATGACATTAGTTAAATAAGCAAGGATACTGTAAGCATTGTAAGATTTTAGTTCACTGAAGCAGGCGCATGTGCTGTACTGGATTTTCTTTTGGACCTGGAAAAAAGTTGACCACCCAGTTGTCACTGTATAATCCACACCCTGAACTCACCTGATTCGGACGATCCATTCAAAACAGGGTAACTTTAAGTTCCAGGCAGACATCAAGTGTCTCAGGGGACCAGCTTGCGATCCGAGGGCCTCGCTTGCCAGGATCTCCAGTTCTCCAACGACATTTCGCCGACTCCCTGCAGCTCTCAGGCCTCTTCCCCTCAGTCATTGAGGTCAGGAAATCGAGGACGTCGCGGGAGTCGTCACCTACCCTCTACCTACCCTCTCTTCCTCCGGTACAAACACCGGGTGGATTATATTTTAAACTCTAAAACACTGTTGGGATGTGATGGTAATTATATTATTTCAAACAATATCTTCTTTTTTTTCAGAACCAGAGGTCAGGAACCTGGAGAGGATCCAGCTACATTGTACAGCACAGTCAACAAAACCTAACGACTAAAACAGATATTGCATTTATGATAATTCTGTTTCTTTTTTTAGTTCTTTCTTTTAGTTAATATTTTTCTTGGGATATGCCTCTCCAAGACTTTACAAATGAATTATATGCCCTAGAGAAACTTACTTTGTTTTTAGAATATGTAAAGTATTTGACTGCATTCACCTGTAAATATAATTTGTCTGACTTTTTGTAACATTTAGTCTTTTCATGTAACTTTTTTTTTTGAAAATAGGTCTTATACTATCAATAAGACTGCATCATGTTACTTTTTTCCACACTGATGCAGCACAACAATTTGAACCCATGGTGTGCATCCAAGCGATGCATCAAACTGTTTCCTTCTGTTCCTGTTTAGTTTAGCATCACTGACAGACCCTAAACTATGACCACATTTACGATAAGATTTCCTTAGATAGTCTTTGTTGTTTGTTGGATGTTCTGAAGTGCCTCAAAACTAGTTTGTTACACTCTCTTAAATAGATAGACAGAAAGTTCATAGTTTGCAAAAACAACAAAGCAAGTTACTTTTTAGTGTGAACTTAAGTCTACTTGTATATTTGGTTCATTATTCATGTAAATGATGTAAAGAGGAAGGAAGTTGGGAGGATTTTACAGAGTAACGTTGTCTTATCAAGATAACTTCCTTTCATGTTAGGTAGAAGTGTTTTTGATGTGAATGATTTACTTCTGTGGACATTATTTAGCTGCAGACATCTTTTAATGTCTCTGAAGTCACACAGCGAGACGCGAGGAGCAGATATGAGGTTAACAGCAGCAGCGAGAGGATTTGTCGTCCTTCTCCTGACTGTACCAGGTGCTGTATATCTACATTTATGTATTTACATTTAGTCAGATCAACCTGAAGTGAGTATAAGAAAGAACATTTAATTAAATTATTCATTCTAAGATCTCTATATTCCTATATTTGACCTGTTTTATGCAGTGTGATAATTTAAAACACCTTAAAACTCTGACTGCAACACCAACATTAACTTTTGGACTCAGTGCTTCTACTTGGATGTTAAATGTCTGTATCTGGTTTGGTAGCACATAGTGGTTTGTGGATTTAATTGGATTTTTCACATATAATCTGTGTGTGTGTTGTGTACGGATAAGGCAAATCAATTTTTAGATGCATTGTGATATACCCTTGAATTACTCAGAATTATTAAATATGTGATAAAGGAAAATACACTAAAATACTAATTTATGATGCAATTTATAAAGATTTACTCAGGTGGTCTCCATGTTTACCATTTAAATGTTGACTGTTTACTGGGAGTCTCACTTAAAACACTATTTCTATGTATTTATTCACAATTGTATTAATTACCTTATTTATTGTCCTTTATGATCTTCAACTTTATTAATTGTTTTTCAAATGTATTTTTTAATTTTAATATTTTTGTTAATATGTTTATTATTCTTCCTTTGCATTTTCTACCCTCTTTATTATGGTATTTATTTTGTCTCCTCTTTACATTTAACTATGCATTTCTGCCTCATTACACACATTAAATAATTTTGATTTGATAATCTGTCAAAATTTTCTGTAGTCCATGGCCAGTTTCAGAAAGGAGGATTACTGAGAAGTATGTTAAGCCTTAGATGAGGGAAACTCTGCGTTATCAGTTTAAGAGACTGACATCAGAAAAAAAACGAGATCAGTAACTCCAGCAATTTATGCTGTAAAGCTCAGCTGCTCGGGAGAAGGTTTTCTTCAACAAATGCTGAGTTTCTCTCTGACTCTTCCCCTCCTGCGGAGCCTGAAGCAGCGGTCTGACGCAGCGTTTCATTTCCTCATTCATACTGTCGATACCAAAGCACAAACTGAACACATTCATTTGCAGAAGTTTTTGCAAACATCAAAGTCCCAGTTAGATATAGGTTCCGTACCCAAACATGATCTTCAACATGATCAATCTGTCATCAATGTAAGGACTGAGACAGCGACATTGTGGATTCATCCTCAGCACAGATAAAATCTATACGGGCTACTCTGTCCTTCTGTGTATCACTGTGACTCTGTGGACATTAAGGCAGCAACAGTTACACTGAAACATTTAGTGGCCTACACTACTGCAGTAATCACTGTTTCAATCAAACTAATCTATATGCCTGTAGCCTAACTGATCAATGAACAATCATTTGTCATGTTTAGGGCTGTCCCTAAAGCTAAACTGAGGCTTATTTTTGACCTCTCTCTCTCCCCCTCTCTCTCCCTCCCTCCCTCCTGCCATTCACCGGTCTTGTGCAGAGTTTTACGTGCATGCCGTGCAGCCGACAACTGCATGCGCGTCGCAGTTCCTCGCGGGTCTAAAAATGATATAATATTCTTTGTGTGGTTCATCAACGGTGATAAATTATCCAAAAGTCCCGCGACAACTCGGCACAACACCAGTGAAGCTGGGGCTCCATCTTTTCAGCAAGTGTTCCTCTTCTGCCACCGCACACATACAAGCTACGCCTACACATGACGACCCAGAGTTACAATTTTGGATTTATTTACGCACTTTAAAAACATTTATTGAAAGTGTTTTTCTTTACACAGGTTTAGTTAAACAACGAGGGTTAAAATTAAGGGCAACTGGACTTGGTTGAAGATACTGGAAGACGTTTCGTCCCTTATCCAAAGGACTTCTTCAGTTCTGACTGACTGGCAGGGAAACTCAGCTATTTAACCTCAGTGGGGTCGTTGGCCCGGGTCATCGATACCGCTGGTTCGTTAGTGTTCCTTGGTGTTGTGACGACAGTCGTTACAGTCGTTGAGACTACCTGTGGCCAAGACTGAACGACCATCGTTGGTATCTTCACCTGAGGCCAATGGGTTACGTTTGTTGAGTTTCCTGGGAAGTGATGAAAGGACAGCATTGTAAGTGGGGGATAAGTGGTGGCGTAGACCCCCTCCCCTGTTCAATGACGGCTTCTCAACCCTGGTGTAGATGGCTTCCTTGACACCTCTTTCAAACCATCCATCTTCTCTGTCTAAAATGTGCACCTGGTGGTCCTCAAACGAGTGTCCTCTGTCCTTCAGATGTAAGTAGACTGCAGAGTCTTGACCTGAGGAGTTGGCCATTACACCACAGCAACTACCAATAGTAGACCTCATCACAGCCACAGAATCAGCCATTAGGAAAAACAAATTAACAGAAACAGAAGCGGAACAGCTCAGACTAAAGGTATCTGCAGCCCTTTCTAATGCGAAGGCCCCCCCTTCCAACCCATAACCCCCGTAACCCATTGGCCTCAGGTGAAGATACCAACGATGGTCGTTCAGTCTTGGCCTCAGGTGAAGATACCAACGATAGTCGTTCAGTCTTGGCCACAGGTAGTCTCAACGACTGTAACGACTGTCGTCACAACACCAAGGAACACTAACGAACCAGCGGTATCGATGACCCGGGCCAACGACCCCACTGAGGTTAAATAGCTGAGTTTCCCTGCCAGTCAGTCAGAACTGAAGAAGTCCTTTGGATAAGGGACGAAACGTCTTCCAGTATCTTCAACCAAGTCCAGTTGCCCTTTCATTTTAACCCTCGTTGGATAACTATGACCTGGATGACTGAGAATCTTCATAGACATGTTTAGTTAAAGCATCAAACATTGAAATGTATATTGTAATTGGCTGTATATTAACTTATTGTCAGAAAACTGGTGGTTCTATGTAAAATTAAACGTTGACACTAACATATAGATAAAATTGCATGTTTCGCTGCGAAGCTTCGAATCAGGCTCCACCCATAGAAGCATCGTATCTAAATGTGAAATGAGCATAATTTTTTTACATAAAATAGGCTGGACGTCTAAAATATTACAGTCAGTTTGAACAGAGACACATTTTCAAATGCAAATGACCAAAATTATTATTACTGGGTCGGACTAATCATAGGTCCATGACTAAACTGTGTCTTATCTATATTTTCATCTTCAGTTATTGCCAGTGGTATTTTGTCCCTGTCAGGTTACAGGTGAATAAATATAATTAAAATCCAATGCAACATTACAGAAATTTACGTCTGGTAAATGATGAATGAGCAGACTACGCTGAATAAAATGTATTATTGTTAACTAAGTGACTCCTTTCATCCTGTGATTTAAGAGAAACATCATGGTCCACGTTTTGAGCATCACTGGGTTAAAATAGAGGCTTGTTTACCTGTTGCCATGGTGAATCGTGAATCAGATCCCCATTGATGATGCTTTTTTTAAATTCCCCCTGCACATGCAAGGGACCCTGAATCAGCTATCAGCTATATCTGATGTTATGGGGAAGGCCTTCAGTCAGCAGCCATACCACAAAGTGAATTTATTTTTTAAATTAGACGGATTTGATGACTTGATCTTTAAAACCTGATAGCTAGTCAACAATAGTTATGTCTGTGCCATCATCCCCTCCATGAGACTTCAGAGTTAGGGTGTATGATCTCCAACAAATATTTAATACAAGGTTTTAGTAAGCAAAAAGTTTAAAAAGTAAATAAATGCTCCTCCGATTCCCCCCTAATGTCCTTTTCTATGTCTTAAATGAATGGACCGAAGCTGTTGCACCAACATTGATAAATATTCCTATTGTATCAATAAAAACTGAAACACCTGATAAAATACGTTATTCTTTTTCAGTTCTAGTTACAGAGATACGTTTTTGTGACACTGCTTATCCAGGATAGCTGTTCCCAAAAACACGCTGGTACCTTGATCCTCTTTGTCTTACAGGATATTACATAGAACCTACACAAGTTGTCCAGTCTTGTGCCATGGAGAGCCGACAGTCTACAGGTTTTCTCCCCTCTGCCTCTAAAAGTCTTTAAAATGACATGAAAACCTGTAGACTGTTAATTCTCCATGGCAAAGGGTTTGACTCCCAACGCAGTTTTGTACATGTGCAGTAGTTCAGTTAAGTTTTACAAAAATAAATATATGAAAATAAGTTTGTTCTCTGATGTTTTGAATCTGATTTTGGTTTCTGATGTCATCTGTTTTTCAGTGGTACAGAGTCAGAATGGCTGGGGAGTGACTTACACTCCAACTCAGATCTGTGCCTTAAAAGGATCAACAGTGGACATAAACTGTACCTACACATATCCATCCAGCTTAAATAATCATGATACCAAAGTTGAGAAACATTCTGGTTTACGAAAGAGGGTAATAATGTTCAAGTGGATCTGAAAACGGACCCAGAGTATTCAGGTCGTGTGGAGTATATTTGTCAGAACAAACGCTGCACTCTGAGAATCACAGACCTGAGAGAGAGCGACTCAGCTGAGTACAAGTTCAGGTTCATAACAAACCAAGAACTTGGGAAATATACTGGTTCACCTGGAGTCACTCTGTCTGTCACAGGTAACATTTTCATTTAAATAGTTTTTTGTTCCAAAGTATCAATATCAAGCAATCAGTGCTGTAAATGTTTCATGAAGAAAATCTAGGCTCAAAGGTCCAGTTACTAAATGAAGTTTTGTCACAGGTAACATTTTCATCTGAATATTTATCAATTTAGTTTCAAGTGTTCAACATCTTATGAAGGTTACTTGCATCTGTGTGCTTGTATGTGTTGACAGTTAGAAATGAAGATTTCTGTTATTCATGTATTCAGATCTGCAGGTGCAGGTGAGCAGATCAAAGTATTCTCCCTGGGCAGAGCTGAAGTGTCACAGCAGCTGTCGTCTACCTGGCCATCCTTCCTACATCTGGTACAAGAACGGACAGAAAATTCAGGAAGAAACATCTACATATTCAGGCCCCTTTTCCTGCAGGCAGCTTTTCCTGTGCTGTACGAGGATATGAGAAGTCCCGCTCTCCTTCAGTGTGTGAGTTTACATCCAGTCTTCCACTGACATGACACCATCTGGTGGAGTAGTGTAACTAATGCTGTATCATGAATATATGTGTCTTTAATGGGTGACAGTAATTGTGTGTGTGTTTGTGCAGTTTAGTTCACTCAAGCTTTTTGTTTTAATTTTTAAGCACCACAACAATTTGAATGAGGGATACTTTCCCCACAAAATAATTATTATCAAATAGTTAGTAAATATAAAAGAAAAAAAGGAAATCAGCTTTTACTATAAAGGTGTGTAATTGGTTCAGGAAACACCAGAAGAAACACAAAGTCTTCAGAATTTTTGTGACCACAGCAACTCTGGACAGCAGCAATAATCAAACACCAAAAAAAAATGAAAGTAATCTGTTTTTCTTTCTTTAATTTCTTCCTGAATAAATGATTCTCTTTAGGATTGAACTATCAACAACAAAAGACTGTTTTACAAAAACATTTTAAAGTTAATGTATGTTAATATCTCCTGCAGATGCTCCAAAGTTTCCCTCCGTGTCAGCGAGTCCCTCTGGTGATTTAGTGGAGGGCAGTTCAGTAAATCTGACTTGTAGCTGTGATGCTAAGCCAGCAGCTAACTATATCTGGTACAAGAGGACTAAAAATCCAGACCATGAAGATCTCAGTAAAGAACCACAGCTTGTCTTCAGCTCCATCCAGTCCTCTGACTCTGGAGAGTATTACTGTGCAGCTGAGAACCAGCTGGGGAGGAGACAACTAAATACATCATTAATGTGAAATGTGAGTGAAACACAGGTTTAATGCTATTGAGAGATTAAATACACTCTAAAAATATCATCACAGTATAACATCATGTCAAGTGAACTTCTGGGATATCAATCTGTCCAGTTAGGAAGAATAAGTAATTGTGAATCACCTGTTTTTGGAGCGGCAACAGCAAGACAACCCCCCAAAAAATGAATGGTTTTGCAAGTGGTGGCCGCAGACAGTTGTTCTCTCCTTACCCTTCCTGACTGATTGTTCTTTAGTTTTGCATTTTGTTAGCGTCCTCGTCACCACTGGTTGCATGACGCAATATCTGCAGCCCATTCAAGTTGCACAGGTAGTCCAGCTCCTCCAGGGTGGCACGTCCATATGTGCCACAGCAAGAAGGTTTGCTGCGTCTCCCAGCACAGGTTTAAAAGAATGGAGGAGATACAAGGAGACCGATAATTGCACGAGGAGAGCTGGACACCGTAGACGGGACATCAACCCGGCAGCAGGGCCAGAACTGCTTCTTTGTGCGAGGAGGACCAGGAGGAGCACTGCTGAGACGTTGTCAGGAGTGCATACAGCCCCTTGGGCCATACATACTACTGAGTCACATCATGAGTTGCAGTTTAACAGTTAAATTTTTTACTTTTAACTTTTCAATGTGTCCAGTCCTCATTCAGTAGGTGATTTTGGTTTCCACTGACCGTTAAATAATTTTGTTCTCAACGAATTATACAGTGTACAGTAAATATTTAGAACTTCAAGATCTGATGTTTGATTTAAGTGTTCCCTTAATGTTTTTGAGAAGTATATGTCACATACTTTGATTTTTTCAGCTTGGGCTTTAGACTTTTCAATAAGAAGGCTGCAGTACAAACTGGGCTTTCTTTGAAAAAAGTGGACATTCAGTGTTTTTGGGAGTTTGACCCATATTATGGACTACAGGTCAGGATATTTCATCCTCTACTGCTTCAGTTTGATAAATTATTTAAATCTGTTTCTCGTGAGTCCCCCAACTTTGTGGAAGTGCAAAACTAAATCTCTGGAGTATCCTTTTAACTCGACAATGGAAAGATTTTACCTGCCTGCTTCAAGTTTTCTGCTGTAATTCACTGAGCAGCTTCAGTACATTTAGACCACGATCAACTTTCCACATCCTGCCAAATATGCATCAACTTATGATAATCTATATTCATGAAATACAGATGCTCCAAAGCTTCCCTCTGTGTCAGTGAGTCCCTCTGCTGAGATAGTGGAGGGCAGTTCAGTGACTCTGACCTGCAGCAGTGATGCTAACCCAGCAGCTAAATACACCTGGTACAAGGAGAACCAAACACTGCATCAAGGACCAGAAGGAAGTTATTATTTCACTTCCATCAGCTCCAAGGACAGAGGAATCTACTTCTGCAAGTCTGAAAACAAATATGGGCAGATAAACTCTACATCTCTATCTATAGACGTTCAGTGAAAGTTCACCTTTTTATTTCATGATCCAAGAGTAATTCTAAATCATACATGTGAGTGGAGTATGTCTCAATACATAATGTTTAATTCCTTACTAGATGCTCCAAAGCTTCCCTCTGTGGGGTTGGGTGAAGTGGAATACAGTTCAGAGTAACTGAGCTTTGCACTGCCTTATTTAAAACTCCCAGTTGTTTGCACCTCACCTGCACTAAATATTTTCAATATATATATTAAATATATATTTATTAATGTAATTTGCACTAAAATTCCAAACAAACAGGCAAAGTGAATTTCAAGTCAGAAAAATACTGCAGCTTTGTTTGCACTAATTTTTCAGAGCAGAGCTAAAGTCATTGATTCAAAATGAGCTCGCTTTACAATGACAGCCTCGATATTTAGCCAATGCAGATTTTCATTTAGAGGAGAAATTTAAGATGATGCCAGGTCGAACCAGATTTAGCCATGCACATGTGACTGAGAGAAGGTCATAGGACAGACCCTGGACACACCACAGAGGTTAAATCTTCCTGCTGGCCAGGGGGAGCTTGGGTATCCCAAAGGAGGACGTTCATACAATGTAATGAGTCTCTTAGGATGGCAAAAGATCTTCTACTATTTCAAAAGAACATACATAATACATGTGCAAAGAAAAATATTTTTGTTATATCACGCTATGTGGCCAAACATCTGAACACACTCAAATGAGTCATTTTGTCTTATTCCAGTGTTCCCAGGAGTATGGAAATCAGCAGTCTTTGGAACAACATCTGCTGTTTTCCTGGCTATCATATGGCTCTCTGTCCTCCTACTGATAGGGTGAGTAGACTTGTTTTACTGATGCATTTTACATTAATACCAGAGTCTTGTTAGCAGCCAGGTTGGCAGATGAACTATTATTTCCTTGGTTTTTAATTCATTCTAACCAGGAAAAAGAGATCCTCCAAGCAATCATCTGAGCCTGGAGATAGACCAGACGACAGGGAACAGGATGACCTTCATTATGCCAGTTTCCACTTCTCCAATAACCAGACAGATGCTGTCTACTCCAACATCATACCAGCTGTCCCCCGAAGACACAAGGAAGAGGAGGAGGAAGAAGTTGTTGAGTACGCTGCTGTCCAATTTAACAGTGCCAGTACTGCCCCAAGGTGAGCAGCTCCTCTCACAGGAACATTATCCTCACTAAAACCTCAACATGGCATGCAGTTAATGGAGCTGATGATCAAGTATTTCATTTTAACACTTTCATTCCTGTTGCATTTGCTTGTTTTCTTTACATTTTCACTATCACTGTTTGTATTTGTGAAGGAATTTAAGGGTACTATGACCCAGGTTTCCGCAGGTCATCATAGGGTCAATTGCTGAGCTAAAGGAAGCCAAAGGTGACAGCCAGGGCCTCTCCAAAACTGTAGGCCAGACTCTGTCTCTCCTCTCTGCCTGCTTGTCGGCTGACTGATGCAGCTGAGTTGATAAGGATGCACTGTTATACATCTGTTAGGTAACCCAAGGTCAAGATTATCTTTATGTTGTTTCATTACAGACTGACTGGCTATGTAGAAAAGGACACTTATTTGGACACTTAGTGAATCTGTGTAGGTCTAGGAAGGATAAATATCAGACAGGAAGTAGCCTTCAGATTTGGTGTTGGCATTTCATGTGTTCACATGTTGTGTGCCGGCACTGCATCTCCTCGGCCGAGTCTCATTAAACCATGCTGTGTAAGCCTTCATCAGTCTCTTGAAACGTCTTCATCACACCTGAACCTGGCTCACAATATTTTCACAGCAGTTTGAGTTAATACTATATCTTTATCTTTTTTTCTCAGGACCAGAAGTCAGGAAACTGTGGAGGATCCAGCTGCATTGTACAGTACAGTCAACAAAAGTGCTGAACACAACCGGAACGTCTAATCTGTGCTTTCTGTCATTTTTAAATGTGCTAGGCTCTAGGGATGGCAAAGTTAGTCTGTGGTTGGTTGGGCTGTCAACTGGTCCACCACTTTGGTCCAGAGTCCAGACTGAAATAGTTCAACAACTATTTGATGGATTGCCATAAAAGTTTTTACTGACATTTATGGTTCCCAGAGGATGCATCCTACTGACTTTGGTGATCCCGACTTTAACCCTGCACCAGAACCAGGGTGTCATTTTGTGACATATCTTGACAACTATTGGATGGATTGAAATGTGTTATTTGCTTCTTTGGTTTATGACCAAATAGCTGAAAAACTAATTCCCAGCATCCTCAGCTGTACTTTCTGTTTAGTGCTGATTAACAAATGTTAGAAACTAACACAACTAACATGGTGAATATGATAAACATTATACCTGCTAAACAAAACTAGAACCCACTTGTAAAACCATGTCTCCATAATGCTAGTGATAAAAAAACTCTGCAGGATACATTTTAACCTTATTAAAGATTAATTTAGACCTAGCAAACATTTTCCTAATTCTTCTACAGTATAGCTTCAGACATACTTTATCTCTGTAGTACTGTATCAGATATCTAATAGGAGGTAAGCCTGTAATTACTATTTTTTGTTTAATTGTAGTATAACAGTTGCTATTTAAAAGCTCATTGGGAGACAGAGAAAGAGGAGAGAGGAACATGATTTAGGTAATCTAGTTGTAATTTCCTTCTGTTGTCACTAGATTGTAGTCAAGAGCCATATTTTAGATCCCATAATGTGCACGTCTCTCTTATCTGTGTAAACAGTTTATTTTCACCACATTGTTACTGTCCTCTTTTTTTTTTACCAGTTCCATTATTACAGTTTTTAATTTCGGTGATTATTTCCGGTTATTTCCGCTCCATTATATTACATCTCATTACAGTTGTCTGTCTTGCTTCCTTTTTAATTCCTTTTTATTGTGGTCCATCTCCTTTGTTCTGTAATGTTTTGTTTTGCCTAAAATAAAAACATGAAATGCTCACAAGTCATATCTACACTGAGGCCACAAAATGGGAGTACATATTGCTTCATTATAAGAGGTTACAAGTAAAACAGGCAGGCGCACAATGGACTGGACACTAACATGCTGGAGTTTCAGTCCAGCAGGAGAAGCTTAACAAAGTGACAACATCTGTGTGCAGCGGACAATTTCAGTCTGTCACAGTCAATAGAAGAACTGCATGTGAACTAAACTAACAGCCACAGTCCTCTGATGTAGTAAATACAAAAAGTTAAATTTGTGTTGCAAATTGTAACATCTACACGAGGACGTCATAACTCCGTCAGGACAGAACTTCACCATCACTGACATCAGACCTGAACACAAATATTACTGTGAAGCCCAGAACTAAAGAGGACGTCTTAACTTCACTTTACATTTGACTGTTGTGGCAGGTACGTTTTTCACTTCACTTACACATGTACACATCAGACATCTTAATCCACCATATGATGAAAAGTGGGGAGATTAAGGTTAAAAAAGCAACTTGCTGAGTAGAAACCAGGAAGGCATTTTGTCATAACACTATTTCAGCAAATAATTTACTTGTAAACGTGATTAAATACATTTTGGATAGAATCTAATTATATACACAGTCTGGAGCTGCAATGATTAATTGCCAACTATTAAATTTATCGCCAACTATTTTGATAATCCATTCATTGGTTTGAGTAATGTTTCAGCGTCCTGATTCAGTATCTGTGATGTTTCACTGCCCTCTAGTGGTGAACCTTTGTTGTGGCACATTCAGGCTTCCTCACTCTGAGAGCTCCCTCCACTGCCTGTTTCAAAGAGTCACTTCACCCAAATTACAAGAAGACATATTTTCTGTCTTACCTCCAGCAGCATCTTGTCAGATGTGCTCTGTGTTACAGTGACACAGAGTCACAATGACTGTGAGTGAGAGAGCTGCAAAATTTAATTCATTGTTTCTGATCTACTTTTCTTACATGTTTCTCAATACTGAATAAACACTGAGCTCAGCACGTGACTTTTTACATCCCATACTTCTGCAGTCCATCTCTTTGAACTCATACTGGTATAAAGGTTATTTCACTGTCTAAAGATGCACTAGACGTGTGAAGTGATGCATGAAACCAACTTTCACGCCTGTCTGTTCTCTTTTCTCTTTTCTTGTGTCAGTAGGAAGCAGCAAACAGGTTTAATACCAACAGGCCATAACACTATTTTCTTATTCTCTCTTATTAAGTTCTTAGTTTGCAAATCGTCACTTCTTTATTTTGATGTTGGTGTTAACTGGCATTTGGCTCATCATGAATATTAATAATCTAAAGAGGAAGGAAATCTAGTAGTTTAACAGCCTGATATCCGTGTTCTGCTTGCTGACACAGAGGAAGGCTTCTTTAAAGACAGCGTCCTTCTTCATTGTAAGTAGAATTGTTTATTGATGTGACTGATACTGTATATCTCCTGTGTACATTATTTTATCTGCTAACATGTTTTATTGTCTCTGAAGCCACACAGAGAGATGAGAGGAGCAGCTATGAGTTTAACTGCAGCAACGAGTGGATTTGTCGTCTTCCTTCTCTCTGTGTCAGGTACTGAATATCTAAACTTATATTCATTGCATTAAAACAGGGGAATCTGGGAAAATATGGGTCTTGTAAAAGTAGGCTGAAGGTCAGATGTGAAAATAAGTGGATCAGAATGAAGTATCAGGATCAGTTGTTCACACTGTATGATGAAAACAGCCAGTTTAGGGGGTATTTCCTAATTTCATTGTCCTACTTGCGCTAATGCAAATGTATATTGAACAGTGTGAGTTCATTTTTCCAGAGCAGATGCTGCCTAAACGATGTTAGCACTATGCTGTGTTATTGTCGCATTGAATGAAGACGTGCAATGCAATTTAGCGCACCAAAGCGTCGGCTTGTTCCATTATCCAACTTGTACAATGGAAATTAGACAAGAAAGTGTAAACCGGAAACAGAGACTTCAAATAGTTCCTATTTGAAGCTACTTTTATCACGGTGAAGGTTTTAGAGAGATAGGCCTACTGGTCTCACACAGTGAAGTCATAATGACACAACTTCTCTCATATCTTCATCTGCAACTCCTGCTAGTTCCTTTTGTACTGTCTGACCTCAGTGTGATGTTTCTGTGCTCTGTGTTGACAACAGCAAGGTCCAAAAATAACTTTCTTTACTGCCTGCCACTGTGACAAGCAGGTATTTTTTGTCTAACACACAGAAATTGTATCTGTCAATTTAGAAATGCACCAAGATAACCTAAATGAACATTCTGCTCATTTAGGCATATTGTAATGTAAATAATGTTATTCGAATTTTAAACACAAAATACATTGTGCATGTCTTTTAGTACATGACATTAATTTCACTTAACCTAACAATCACTAACAGCCTGATATTTCAAAGGCAGCCTAACACTCAGTTAAACCACCAATGAATGGGTCCATATCTCTATAAAAACATCTTCTTCTGGATCCCAACAAGCAAATAAAAAATACTCCTTTCAATACAAAAGTTGGCCAACGAAAATAAAACCAAGTGATGTCTCTTGTCTCTGATTGACAAGCTTATGATTCTCCATCAACACCGGAGTTCCCTCCTGTTGTCTGACCGGTGCTGCTGGTAAGCTCACCGGCTGTCACTCAGGAGGGACTGGGCCTCTTCCACTGCTGAGTTTGGTTCAAACACCGCCACAGATATTACCTGAGCTGACTGCTCTGTGTGTCTTGTGTGTGAGGCAGGGGTGTGTACCGATCACCATAATACACTAAACCAACTACACGTGTCGTTCTGTTGAACCTTTTCCCTGTCCGTCAAAATGTAGCCTGACGATCTGCCAACAATTGACCCTCATTCAGCGGGTGCTAAAGTCAGAGATCTTGATAGCAGTTTTCTGCTATCTTATGTTTAGCTGCTAGAAACTCTCCCACACCTCAGTGCGCTGCATTTATTTTTAGCTTTCACACTTAACTCTGCAGCAACCTGACCGCAGAGTGAAGAGAGAGAACTGACCAAGAAAAGCACAGACTCTCTAATAATTTATATTTCTCCTCTTATCCCGGTCAGTAAACTGCATTAAAGGTCACAGGTCTGATACTTTCCTGTTCACTTCACTGCACCTTCAGACTGGATGATGTCCTGCCTCAGTGCACATAGAGATGAACTGTAGAAAGCATGTGTACATCTTCCTTTGCACTGACTGTGAATAACTGAGCAAGACATTGTGTTTAGACTTCTCTCTGTTCACCCTGGTTTTATTCAGAAATAACATCAAAAATGTAATAAAACATTAAATATTTAGAACAGGAGTTAGGAAGTGACTTGGAAGAAGAATGATACAAAACATCTGTGAGTATTTTATGTACCACTGTTCTGCTGCTCTATCCCAGAAAAGAGAGTAAAATGTAATTTTATTAATTTTCTGTTTGGATTACTTGTGTGTTGACACATAAGCTTTTCAGGCATTTTGTTTAGATTTTTTTGAATGAATGGACCCAAGCAGAAACACCCAGAAGTAACTTTTCACAACATTGAAATATGACAAACACCTTATAAACTTTCTGTGACAATGACTGCAGATAATTCAGGATTTTGAAGCTTGTCCAGGTTACGTTTCCCTCAAACCATATTGGTAGTTTGGTCCACTTTGTCTGATTGTTAAATGAAGTTATTAATGTTGATTGTGTCTGATGTGCTCTGTGTTACAGTGGTACAGAGTCAGTATGACTGGGGAGTGACGTACACTTATACTGAGATCTGTGCCTTCAAAGGATCAACTGTGGACATATACTGCACCATTAAATACCCGTCCACAATCAGTTACCGTTATATTACTGCTGGGGAAACATCCTGGTTTAAAGGTGATGAAATTGTGGATCTGAAAACAAAGTCAGAGTATTCAGGTCGTGTGGAGTATAACTGTCATATGAACTACTGCACTCTGAGAGTCACAGACCTGAGAGAGAGCGACTCAGCTGAGTACAAGTTCAGGTTCATAACAAACCAACCAGGTGGGAAATATACTGGTTCACCTGGAGTCACTCTGTCTGTCACAGGTAACATTTTCATCTGAATATTTATTTATTTAGTTCCAAATGTCCAACATCTTATGAAGGTTACTGTGTTTCTATGTTGACAGTTCAGTCTAAAGTGAAGATTTCTGTTCCTTATTCACAGATTCAGATCTCCAGGTGCAGGTGAGCAGATTTCAGGAGTCTTCTAACTGGGCAGAGCTGAAGTGTCACAGCAGTTGTCTTTCACCTGGTCATCATTACTACGTCTGGTACAAGAATGGACAGAACATTTGGGGACAAACATCTAATTCTTATTCAGCCTCCTTTAAGCCTACAGACAGTTTTTCCTGTGCTGTAGGAGGATATGAGGAGTCCCGCTCTCCTTCAGTGTGTGAGTTTACATCCAGTCTTCCACTGACATGACACCATCTGGTGGAGCCTTTAACCTATTGTACTGTATTACTGTATCAAAGTGTCCAGCTTGTATCCATGGTAACAGAAACCCATGCTGTTTCTGATAAAGGAGGAAATTAAGCTGCACCACTGCTTTGTTTTGTGAAAACTCAACCTCATCTTGAAATTAAATGTTAAATGTGTTCACGTTTTCTCCTCCAGATGCTCCAAAGCTTCCCTCTGTGTCAGTGAGTCCCTCTGCTGAGATAGTGGAGGGCAGTTCAGTGACTCTGACCTGCAGCAGTGATGCTAACCCAGCAGCTACTTATACCTGGTATAAATATCATGGAAATCCAAACCTTCATTTTCCCAGTAAAGAACCACAGCTTATCTTGAGCTCCATCCTGTCCTCTGACTCTAGAGGGTATTACTGTGCAGTAGAGAATGATCTGGGGAGGAGGACATCTGGATTAGTCCCTATTAATGTGAAATGTGAGTAAAACACAGCAAATTTAAAAGGCTTCAAGCAGCCAATGACAACTTTTTAATGCTTAATTATCCAGTCAAATGTTTTGCTGATCATGCACTTTCTTCAGCTCTGCCTGTTTCACATTCACAGTCTGCTGCTGTAGTTCACTGAGCAGCTACAGTAGATGATGAAAAGGCAGATTTATTTACAATTGGTCTCCCAGATCTGCACAGATGTTCAGGGGATTCAAAACTAAAGTTTCAGATGCTCCCACAAAAATACAACATCCAGCATCAAACATCTGGCGTGGCCACAGGCTTCTGTCCTGTTATCGACTCTATATCCCCAGAATTACTTGTGCATCTCAGAAAATTTCAATATTGTGAAAAGGTTTATTTTTTCCCCATAATTGAAGTCATAAAGTGAATGTAGTCTAGATTCACTACACATAAAGTGAAATTCAGGCCTTTATTTGTTTTACTCTTGATGATTATGGCTTACAGCTCATGGAAATCAAAAATAAAATTAGAATATTAGTTCTGTTATATTGTAGCTCATTTCTTGGACATGTCTGTGCCTGGTGGCTCTTGATGCACTGACTGCAGCCTCAGTCCACTCCTTGTGAAACTCCCTCAAGTTCTTGAATCGGCTTTGCTTGACAATCTTCTGAAGGCTGCTAATCATGAAAATTAAAACATAAAAGGCTTTTAGTTTTTCACTTTATGTCTAAAAAATCTTTTATTTACACAATATTCTAATTTTCTGAGATGTACCTGTATGTTCATATACTATACTGGATTTTGTTAAGAGGCAAACATGTTTGGATTGTAGGAAGGGCTAAGGTTTTGAACCCCATGTAATTAAATAACAGTCCAATCATCATCAGTCATCTGCAGTAAAGTAGAAACACTTGTATGTTTTTTTTTAAATAGCAATTATAGCAAAAAGGTGAGATGACACGGTGAGCGTTTGTGTAATCTCGTGAGACTTGGTGCAATTCAAACATGGCAGAGCGCAGCTAAACAAACAATTCATTAAACAAACAATCCGCCAATTTTAAGCGAATTAACAAATAAGAGCAGTCAAATCGCACTGGAGGACCTCGAGGACGAGTGTTTGGAGGACCTTGAAGTTTATATTGACCAGTGTTTTCATCGAGTGGTCATGGGGAAATCAAAAAGAAACCGCACTGAAGACTCACCTGGAGCATCACCTGGAGCAGTCTCCTCGCAAGGTGCAGATTTTACAGAGATTCTGGATTCAATAGACAAGAAATTGTCCAGCTTTGATGCCCGATTATCTCTTGTGGAAGTACTTCACAAAGAGTTTCAGGCTCTGCGGGAATCCCTGGAGTTCAGCCAGAAACAGGTGGTTGAGCTCGCAGCAGAAAACAAGGTCCTCAAAGGTTCGGTTAAATCCCTCACGGAGGGAATGACGCGGCTCTCGGCAGACAATAAAAACATTAGAGAAGCAATCATCGATCTCCAGGCTCGTAGTATGCGGGATAATCTGGTCATTTCGGGTATCCCGGAGCAGGCGGATGAAACCCCAGAGGAGACCGTTAAAAGCTTCATCCAAAATCAACTGAAGCTCCCGGCCGAGACCGTAAAGAACATCAGCTTCCACCGGGTGCACCGCCTGGGAGGACGGCGACAGGAGAACCAGAGGCCCAGGCCCATCGTCGCGAAGTTTGAACACTTCAAGCAGAAGGAACTGGTTAAAGGCCGCGGCAGGGAGCTGAGAGGGACCAACTTCAGCGTTAACGACCAGTTTCCCCGGGAGATCCTGGACCGACGCCGAGTCCTGTTCCGATAAGAAAGAAGCTTATTGGAGAAGGATCACGGGCTGTCATCGCTGTGGATAAACTTTACGTCGATGGCCAGCTGTACCGCGACCGAGACACCACTCCTTGGCTCTACTAAGAACCAAGTCCAGCAACAGGTGAACTGTATCAGTATGCGATCATTTTTTCCCCTATCAGTTAATTACTCCGTGACATATGGCAAGTTAATAGTTATAAAATACAGTGCACGTCTCAACAGCCTATACTGTGGTTATCTGACTAGTCTGTCCGATAATGTTTTGTGTATTTTCCCCTGTTTTTGTTTCACTGTTTCTTTCTTTTGTTAATGTTGCTCTTCCTCCGCCGTTTACACATCGATCAGCTGCGCAATTTTCATACTGTTTAATTCACAAACAGTCGGGCACACCGCTAGCACACACACGCAGGCGCATACAACATGAACACATAGACACACACATACAGGCGCATACACACACAATGATACAACACGCACACTGCACACACTAGCCATCCCACATCCCTTAGTTGAATGATGACCTCACTTATAATCACCTCTTGGAATGTACGCGGAGTTGGTTCAGGGAAAAGAGATTAAAATTTTAACCATCTAAATAATCTGCAAGCACATTGTCCTACTACAGGAGACTCATTTACCCAAGACAGCAGATAAGCTAACCTCACCACAGTTTCCTCACTCGTACTCAGCCTGTTATAACTCAAAACAAAGGGGTGTCACCATTATGATAAATAGAAAACACACTTCAATCATAATAACACTACTATTGATCCAGAGGGTCGATTCATTATTGTTAACATTTCGATTCAAAATACTCCTTTATGCATTGCTAACATCTATGGCCCAAATGTTGACGACCCCTCCTTTTTTCATGCTTTCTTCAACTCACTCTCTGCTCACTCAGACACAGCTCTTATATTAGGAGGGGACTTCAACATGGTATGTAATCCAGCAGTTGACAGGCTCAGTACGGCAGGTGGTCACCGTATTTGGAAATCAACAGACATCCTTAAACAATACATGAGCGATTTTGGTCTTTGTGATGTTTGGCGTTCTCCCACCCCACTCTTAGAGAATAACCTTCTTTTCACCAGTCCACCACTCATTTTCTCGCCTTGACTATTTTTTTGTTAGCAGCTCAATTATGAAGACATTTCCAACCTCAGATTCACCCTATCACTATCAGTGATCATGCACCGGTTTCTATCACTCTTACTAAAAAAGGGTCACAGCCAACTAGAAGTTGGGAGATTTAACGCATCATTGCTTACAGACCTAGATTTTATAAATTACTTCAAAAAGGAGTGGCAATATATGGAAACTAATGTACCTGCCAGGAACCTCGCCATGTCTTTCTTTGGGAGGCAGCAAAGCAGTCATGAGAGGTAAAATAATCTTCTATTCATCATACAAAAAAAGAAGAGAGATCTTGTGAATTACAGCTAGACAAAAATAAAAACATTAGAAACTACCCTTCTGCCTCCCCACAACACATGCTGAATGATCTGAG
>NW_024040040.1:66215061-66371054 GCF_014851395.1 Micropterus salmoides | reverse complement strand
TACCTTCAACGCATGCAGCAAAATAAGAGTTAATATAAGAGAGTTCCAAAATTAAACTTTGTAAAATCTTTGCTAGTGCTTTGTCTTACAAACTTGCCATCATTATCACTCAAAAGCTGTAGCCTAGTCTTAAACTTGTGAGTCTTAAAACTTTAATCCTTCTAGAGTCTGTGTCCTCTTCTCTGTCCTCTCTCTTTCTGGTGTAGCATAGGCTGTGGGGTGAATTGAGGAATGTGCTCCACCCCCGACCTCCTTCCATCCCTCCCTCCTCTGTTTTCTCAATGAGCCACTTTGTGTGTTTTAACTGTCATTAGCATCTTCAGGTAATCTTGTAGACCAGTTATGGAATAGAGTTATCTATAACCCCAGACTCCGGTTGTTAAAAACGGTCTGGGTTTATCAGACAGAGTTCGTTTTCGAAACAGGAACCTATTTTTATCAGCCGAGACAAGAGTTTGGAACTGCAGACTATCTAATAATCTGGTTGTACCAGAAGTAACGGCCCCCACCCCTCACCAGTTTCCCACATGCTGTCACATACAAAATAAGAGGGGGGCAGAGTTACCGTGAGCCAATGATAAGAGACTAGGAGGGGTTACCGGCCAATGATGGGGTCTGTGAAAATAAAACAGAACATTGTCTTCAAGAAATTGCCAAGAGGGCACTTGGATCCTTGAGCAGTATCTACCTACCAAAGAGGGGACCTCCATGCGGTTAATTTTTTTCAGCTAATGAGTGTTTGTATCTTTAAAGACTTCTTGTTTCTTTCAAAAATGGAAATTTTAACATCAGTGTTAGTAATATTTAAACATTTCTCTGTGATCCAAAAATATTCAGGGCCACTTTATTGAGAATTTACAGTTTTACCTGTTATTCAGAAATAACTTGGATGCATGCACAAATATCAAGGATTGCAGTATTAGCAGCAAAAGGTACTTTATCCAGGGTTCAATTATATAAAATGTCTTATTACACTAGTGCAGTCATTTAAACTTTCTCTTCAGGTTTGTCTGTGGTGCTGGTCATTTGGTGAAGTAGGCCTTTTTAAAGGGCCTTCATCTTTATCTTATTTTGTATTTGCTCTTCATAATTATAAATTAGGACTAAAATGCTCAGCAGCATGATCCTATTTTTTAAGTAATCACTAAAACAGGTTTATCAACTTTTACTAAACCTTTGGTATAATTCTGTCCCCAAATATTGTGA
This sequence comes from Micropterus salmoides, assembly GCF_014851395.1. Classification (NCBI taxonomy): domain Eukaryota; kingdom Metazoa; phylum Chordata; class Actinopteri; order Centrarchiformes; family Centrarchidae; genus Micropterus; species Micropterus salmoides. The sequence continues at coordinate 66,369,848 of NW_024040040.1, read as the reverse complement.
AATGAAATTGACCAGTTATAGACAAGATTTCTATCAATTTTGCAATGTACTTGTTTCTTCAATCTAAATTTTATAGGATTGCATTTTATTTATTGACTGCATTACAGAAACGTCCATTGTTGGCTGGCATGTAATGACACGGAGTTCCCTCTTAGTTCCTTCCTAGCTAGCATGGAGTGACACTCCAGCATGGATGAATAAAAGAATGGGGTATTTCTATTAAGAGAATATTGTAATCTAAACTAAATATTTAATTTTTAGTTACACTTACAAAATAAGGACAATTCTTATGTAGCAAAAAAAAAAAACTACAAGTGTTAACAGCGTCCAAATAACTCTAAATGTAGTCTTTCAGTAACATATAGACTATGTCCCTCATTCTAAACTAAAGCCTTACTCATAACTAAGTCACTAGTCATGCTAATAGGCCTCCTCTTTCCCTTTAGTAAAAAAAGCTAGAATTATAAAAAAATATATAGTTTACAACTTCATCAACTGGAAACTTCAAGAGCTAAAGTTTGATCCAGCTGCCTTTTGCTAATTAGGGTTAGACTATTACAGAGGTCATGAAATCCAGAACCCTTCCCTTGGGGATGAAGTATTCAAATGCTAGTTAGCTACTTTGTTGACATAACAGGACAGTAGTTTTCTGTTGATGAAAATAAAACAGAAGGTTATAATAAATCTCCTACAGGTAAAAGAATAAAAATAAGCTTCTTTATTTGGCTCAACCGTGATCTGTGCTAATAACACTTATTGCACGTTCCAAAGCTCAACAGGAACCAGCAGCTTCAACAACAAAAGTCTGTAACAATATCTATCATATGGCTTTTATTTTTATGTAATGCCCAGATTTACCACGGGGTTCTTGACTAGCCAGAACAGGATGTTCAGCAGTCTTACACTGTTTCATTGCAGGTCTTGCATTCAGCCATAGTGGCTAGTTTGCCCTTGACAATAAGGTTTTAGTAAAAAGTCTCATCACTGCTGCGACCTCTTTTTTGAGACCATGCTGTTTCTATTTTTTTTCTAGTGTCCCCTTCCATAGCATTTTTCAGAGACACTACAAAAGAGGAAAACAGATTGCCATCGATAACCCAAACTCTAGGGTTAACTCATAATTTTCATTACATTTGTTATGTAGTAAATCTACAACTGCAAAGCAATTTAGTGATCCCTACCATGTAGTGATCAAATGTCAATGCTCTCTCTCTCTTCCCCATATTTAAAATGTGTAAAACTAATACCGCAAAACTCATCAGGATCAATCTTCTATGTGTAAGTTAACATGTTGCAAATTTTACCCTTGCTACTAAGAGTTAGTACAGGACATGCAACATTAGTCCTCATTTTCCGAGCTGCTTTCTGAGCTGCTTTTGTCAAGCTTTGTGAGACGTGAAAACATTAATTCACCCCCACAATGTTTCTACATCACTGAAAAGAGCATGTGAAAATCTAGTTTTGGGGAGAAGTCTGTTTTTGCTTGTGATAAGCTAACCCAAATGGCACCATCAAAACTTCTAGTTTCACATTTAAAAAAATCCTGCCCCCGCCTTCATACTATTTACCTGTTTTGTGAAGCACATGCAGGAAGGATTGAATTACAATCAGCAGTGGTTTTACATGTCAACATTAGGTTATTGCAGAACAAAAAGAAGCCCCCTGCTGTGAAGAAGCATTTTGAGTAACAGAATTACATATCATGACAAATACATTAGTATGTACCACCGGTTGTTGTGGCACTAAAAACTGAGTTGATGCTCACTATGACTCTGAACTGATAGTAAAACACATACTTTTGTATTTGTATTGTGTATTTACCATGGGGTTCATGCCCTTCCCTTCTCATGTTCGCCTGTTTGTACCTCTCGTCTGTGTTCTTGTTACACGGTGCAAAAGAAAAAATCTTATCCATTCTAACCAAAACAATACATATGTATAAATATTTACAACTTTACTACAAGTGTTATGTCAGTTACAGGATATTATAAATCTAAAACTTCAAAGCAATGTTAATTACATTTTCATTAGCTTCAGAGTTTTCTACAGCAACTGGCTAGGAGGTGTATCAAGTCATCTGGAAAGGGACATCATGAAAGTGATGGCAATTTTTAGTGAAGTTATATGTTATGGGCACTTATCTGACCAAATACCAGTCTAAAGTGAAAAGGGCAAATGCTTGAGTGACAAAAACAATGCAAAGCAGGAGAGCAAGAGTCAGAGAGACCAAACTGACATAGGTTTATATGGGGACAAGCAGCTGTACTGTCCAACAAAATACTAATGAAGACACTAATTTTAAATTTAAAGTTTGGTGATGTTGACACTGACTTGCATTAAAATAGCTTTAAAAGCGGCTTGCTAGTTAAACATTTCTATTGGGGCATACCTGTAGAGATGTGCCTTCCAGAGCGGTTTTAATATATCGGGGTGGAAAATAAAAACACGTATTAAGAATATATTTAACATAATAATTTAATAGAAATACGGTAGCTTTGCTTAGCCTACATGCAATTAATCAATCGCCTGACTCTCTCCATCCCTGCAGAATGTACAGGCTAGTATACCACCATATAGTTGATCATGTGTTATACGCTAATTCCAACGTTTCTTTTCTTGATTCCCATGTGGAGAGACAAAACTTTTTAAATGACGTGTACATTTTGACTGGTTTTCCACAAAGGTAGCAGTAGGTTATATTACTTACTAAAGGGGATGTCTTTAAAGACTGTATGCACTGATCGTCACCAGTTTCAGCACTATCCTTAACAGACGTGTCTTCAGTATTTCCATTAAGAGCTTTAGCCCAAACTCCTGTACTTGTACTTGCTTCATTTCCCTACAAGTGTTTTCACTGTGTTGTGTTGACTGCAGTCTTAGGGTTGGACATTTTATATTAAGTTCTTCTGAGGGTTGCAAATATTTTGAACGTCCTGCTGTGCTTTCCCATGAACTAGTCTGATTGACTGTAAGAATCAGGTACATATTCCTCCTCTGATAAATTCTATTCACTTGGACTTGGTTCTTAAAAAAAGCTTTAAAAGGTCTTAGTGAGACATAACTTTGAGAATAATTCCGCAATGACACTTACGAGCCTACCTAACTATTAACATGTTTAAGCTTAAATATAGATTTTTGCTGTTGAAAGTAAATAACAAAACTCATTGTATCACGCATAATCTATACTGATAATCATTTAGATGCTTAATTTGGTTGTTTCTTTTGAAGCATGTGCAATTCATCGGTTGGGTTGATTTTTTCACTTCACTTTAATTGAGGTGCAAATTGATGTTTGTATGTCTCTTTGTTATTTATCAAGAAAATTAGTACTAAAACTTTGCAAAGAGGTACAAACATAAGATTCTAAAATGGGAGACTGTATAGTTTTTACATAGAAGCCAATTTGACTTTTTATATGATGTATGTGTTTAAAGTAATTCAGATTGTTTGTGAAGAAAATGGTTGCTGCAAACTTGTTGGATTGCAACCTGCAAGACTTAAGATAGTTGAATAGACTCCTGAAAGTGTTAAATATTTGTCTAGATACCGTTTGGTCCACACTGTCTTTGGTGTGCATTTTGGTGCCATCCATGTTGAGTTCAATATATCAAAGGTGCTAGGCTTTTCATCAAGAATATTTTAGTTGTTTTATTATTTATTTTGTATCTTTTAATTTCTTTTGGTGTAAGTTTTATGTTCGATATTTATAATCTAGACTGTTGCAGTGCATTCAATTGTTTTCATTTCTCTTTTAGTGGTTTGATTCAGGAACCGGACCTTTAGGTGTGAACCCACCGTTGAGGATTATTGTAGAAATTTGTAAAGTGATGCATATGAAGAATCACAATTAATTAACACAAGGAAGTTTTTACCTCTGTAAATATAATATTTGCTGCTTTGCACGTATCAAGTTCCAATAGACTGTATATTGGTGAACCAAATTAAAACACTTAACTACCACCTTCACTGAAATAGCATTCTAACAGAAGATAAAAGACTATTACTTATTATGTTTAAAGTTAAGCATTCATGAATGCAACATTTATTTATTAAAATACTCACCTTTACATCTCACACCACGCCACATAAGAGGGGAAAAGGGTTCACTTCATCTGGCACATTTTCCAAGGCTGGTACTGCTGAGGAGCCCTCCTCAAGTTGACCGTTGTGCTGACAACAGTATTGATTATGAAATTACATTTTCATTAGCAAATTACACTTCTAATTTGGTGAAGAACTTAGAGCTACTCTAGTGCACATGAACATTGAACTCAACATGGATGGCACCAAAATGCACACCAAAGACAGTGTGGACCAAACGGTATCTAGACAAATATTTAACACTTTCAGGAGTCTATTCAACTATCTTAAGTCTTGCAGGTTGCAATCCAACAAGTTTGCAGCAACCATTTTCTTCACAAACAATCTGAATTACTTTAAACACATACATCATATAAAAAGTCAAATTGGCTTCTATGTAAAAACTATACAGTCTCCCATTTTAGAATCTTATGTTTGTACCTCTTTGCAAAGTTTTAGTACTAATTTTCTTGATAAATAACAAAGAGACATACAAACATCAATTTGCACCTCAATTAAAGTGAAGTGAAAAAATCAACCCAACCGATGAATTGCACATGCTTCAAAAGAAACAACCAAATTAAGCATCTAAATGATTATCAGTATAGATTATGCGTGATACAATGAGTTTTGTTATTTACTTTCAACAGCAAAAATCTATATTTAAGCTTAAACATGTTAATAGTTAGGTAGGCTCGTAAGTGTCATTGCGGAATTATTCTCAAAGTTATGTTCTCACTAAGACCTTTTAAAGCTTTTTTTAAGAACCAAGTCCAAGTGAATAGAATTTATCAGAGGAGGAATATGTACCTGATTCTTACAGTCAATCAGACTAGTTCATGGGAAAGCACAGCAGGACGTTCAAAATATTTGCAACCCTCAGAAGAACTTAATATAAAATGTCCAACCCTAAGACTGCAGTCAACACAACACAGTGAAAACACTTGTAGGGAAATGAAGCAAGTACAAGTACCAGGAGTTTGGGCTAAAGCTCTTAATGGAAATACTGAAGACACGTCTGTTAAGGATAGTGCTGAAACTGGTGACGATCAGTACATACAGTCTTTAAAGACATCCCCTTTAGTAAGTAATATAACCTACTGCTACTTTGTGGAAAACCAGTCAAAATGTACACGTCATTTAAAAAGTTTTGTCTCTCCACATGGGAATCAAGAAAAGAAACGTTGGAATTAGCGTATAACACATGATCAACTATATGGTGGTATACTAGCCTGTACATTCTGCAGGGATGGAGAGAGTCAGGCGATTGATTAATTGCATGTAGGCTAAGCAAAGCTACCGTATTTCTATTAAATTATTATGTTAAATATATTCTTAATACGTGTTTTTATTTTCCACCCCGATATATTAAAACCGCTCTGGAAGGCACATCTCTACAGGTATGCCCCAATAGAAATGTTTAACTAGCAAGCCGCTTTTAAAGCTATTTTAATGCAAGTCAGTGTCAACATCACCAAACTTTAAATTTAAAATTAGTGTCTTCATTAGTATTTTGTTGGACAGTACAGCTGCTTGTCCCCATATAAACCTATGTCAGTTTGGTCTCTCTGACTCTTGCTCTCCTGCTTTGCATTGTTTTTGTCACTCAAGCATTTGCCCTTTTCACTTTAGACTGGTATTTGGTCAGATAAGTGCCCATAACATATAACTTCACTAAAAATTGCCATCACTTTCATGATGTCCCTTTCCAGATGACTTGATACACCTCCTAGCCAGTTGCTGTAGAAAACTCTGAAGCTAATGAAAATGTAATTAACATTGCTTTGAAGTTTTAGATTTATAATATCCTGTAACTGACATAACACTTGTAGTAAAGTTGTAAATATTTATACATATGTATTGTTTTGGTTAGAATGGATAAGATTTTTTCTTTTGCACCGTGTAACAAGAACACAGACGAGAGGTACAAACAGGCGAACATGAGAAGGGAAGGGCATGAACCCCATGGTAAATACACAATACAAATACAAAAGTATGTGTTTTACTATCAGTTCAGAGTCATAGTGAGCATCAACTCAGTTTTTAGTGCCACAACAACCGGTGGTACATACTAATGTATTTGTCATGATATGTAATTCTGTTACTCAAAATGCTTCTTCACAGCAGGGGGCTTCTTTGTTGTTCTGCAATAACCTAATGTTGACATGTAAAACCACTGCTGATTGTAATTCAATCCTTCCTGCATGTGCTTCACAAAACAGGTAAATAGTATGAAGGCGGGGGCAGGATTTTTTTAAATGTGAAACTAGAAGTTTTGATGGTGCCATTTGGGTTAGCTTATCACAAGCAAAAACAGACTTCTCCCCAAAACTAGATTTTCACATGCTCTTTTCAGTGATGTAGAAACATTGTGGGGGTGAAATTAATGTTTTCACGTCTCACAAAGCTTGACAAAAGCAGCTCAGAAAGCAGCTCGGAAAATGAGGACTAATGTTACATGTCCTGTACTAACTCTTAGTAGCAAGGGTAAAATTTGCAACATGTTAACTTACACATAGAAGATTGATCCTGATGAGTTTTGCGGTATTAGTTTTACACATTTTAAATATGGGGAAGAGAGAGAGAGCATTGACATTTGATCACTACATGGTAGGGATCACTAAATTGCTTTGCAGTTGTAGATTTACTACATAACAAATGTAATGAAAATTATGAGTTAACCCTAGAGTTTGGGTTATCGATGGCAATCTGTTTTCCTCTTTTGTAGTGTCTCTGAAAAATGCTATGGAAGGGGACACTAGAAAAAAAAATAGAAACAGCATGGTCTCAAAAAAGAGGTCGCAGCAGTGATGAGACTTTTTACTAAAACCTTATTGTCAAGGGCAAACTAGCCACTATGGCTGAATGCAAGACCTGCAATGAAACAGTGTAAGACTGCTGAACATCCTGTTCTGGCTAGTCAAGAACCCCGTGGTAAATCTGGGCATTACATAAAAATAAAAAGCCATATGATAGATATTGTTACAGACTTTTGTTGTTGAAGCTGCTGGTTCCTGTTGAGCTTTGGAACGTGCAATAAGTGTTATTAGCACAGATCACGGTTGAGCCGAAATAAAGAAGCTTATTTTTATTCTTTTACCTGTAGGAGATTTATTATAACCTTCTGTTTTATTTTCATCAACAGAAAACTACTGTCCTGTTATGTCAACAAAGTAGCTAACTAGCATTTGAATACTTCATCCCCAAGGGAAGGGTTCTGGATTTCATGACCTCTGTAATAGTCTAACCCTAATTAGCAAAAGGCAGCTGGATCAAACTTTAGCTCTTGAAGTTTCCAGTTGATGAAGTTGTAAACTATATTTTTTTATAATTCTAGCTTTTTTTACTAAAGGGAAAGAGGAGGCCTGTTAGCGTGACTAGTGACTTAGTTATGAGTAAGGCTTTAGTTTAGAATGAGGGACATAGTCTATATGTTACTGAAAGACTACATTTAGAGTTATTTGGACGCTGTTAACACTTGTAGTTTTTTTTTTTGCTACATAAGAATTGTCCTTATTTTGTAAGTGTAACTAAAAATTAAATATTTAGTTTAGATTACAATATTCTCTTAATAGAAATACCCCATTCTTTTATTCATCCATGCTGGAGTGTCACTCCATGCTAGCTAGGAAGGAACTAAGAGGGAACTCCGTGTCATTACATGCCAGCCAACAATGGACGTTTCTGTAATGCAGTCAATAAATAAAATGCAATCCTATAAAATTTAGATTGAAGAAACAAGTACATTGCAAAATTGATAGAAATCTTGTCTATAACTGGTCAATTTCATTTCACAATATTTGGGGACAGAATTATACCAAAGGTTTAGTAAAAGTTGATAAACCTGTTTTAGTGATTACTTAAAAAATAGGATCATGCTGCTGAGCATTTTAGTCCTAATTTATAATTATGAAGAGCAAATACAAAATAAGATAAAGATGAAGGCCCTTTAAAAAGGCCTACTTCACCAAATGACCAAGCACCACAGACAAACCTGAAGAGAAAGTTTAAATGACTGCACTAGTGTAATAAGACATTTTATATAATTGAACCCTGGATAAAGTACCTTTTGCTGCTAATACTGCAATCCTTGATATTTGTGCATGCATCCAAGTTATTTCTGAATAACAGGTAAAACTGTAAATTCTCAATAAAGTGGCCCTGAATATTTTTGGATCACAGAGAAATGTTTAAATATTACTAACACTGATGTTAAAATTTCCATTTTTGAAAGAAACAAGAAGTCTTTAACAGATACAAACACTCATTAGCTGAAAAAAATTAACCGCATGGAGGTCCCCTCTTTGGTAGGTAGATACTGCTCAAGGATCCAAGTGCCCTCTTGGCAATTTCTTGAAGACAATGTTCTGGTTTTATTTTCACAGACTCCCATCATTGGCCTATGGTAACCCCTCCTAGTCTCTTATCATTGGCTCACGGCTAACTCTGCCCACCCTCTTATTTTGTATGTGACAGCATGTGGGAAATAACTGGTGAGGGGCTGGGGGCCGTTACTTCTGGTACAACCAGATTATTAGATAGTCTGCAGTTCCAAACTCTTGTCTCCGGCTGATAAAAATAGGTTCCTGTTTCGAAAACGAACTCTGTCTGATAAACCCAGACCGTTTTTAACAACCGGAGTCTGGGGTTATAGATAACTCTATTCCATAACTGGTCTACAAGATTACCTGAAGATGCTAATGACAGTTAAAACACACAACTTGATGTGGCTCATTGAGAAAACAGAGGGAGGGAGGGATGGAAGGAGGTCCGGGGGTGGAGCACATTCCTCAATTCACCCCACAGCCTATGCTACACCAGAAAGAGAGAGGACAGAGAAGAGGAGACACAGACTCTAGAAGGATTAAAGTTTTAAGACTCACAAGTTTAAGACTAGGCTACAGCTTTTGAGTGATAATGATGGCAAGTTTGTAAGACAAAGCACTAGCAAAGATTTTACAAAGTTTAATTTTGGAACTCTCTTATATTAACTCTTATTTTGCTGCATGCTGTTGAAGGTAATTTAAATGGAAACTCTAGGCTACAGCTTTGGAGTGATAATGATGGCAAGTTTGTAAGACAAAGCAATAGCAAAGTAATTTGGAACACTCTCTTATTTTGCTGCATGCTGTTGAAGGTAATTTGTAATGCTGTTTAATTTTTACTCACCGTTATACCATTTTACTGCTTTACTGTCATTATTTCAATTTATTCTTCACTTGTTTACTGATGGTAAGTTTGTCACACAAAGCTTTAGCAAAGATTTTGAAGGTAATTAAAAAATGCTGTTTAATTTTAACTCACTGTTATACTATTTTACTGTAATTATTTCATCTTATTCTTTAGTTCTTTAATGATGGTAAGTTTGTCATACAAAGCTTTAGCAAAGATTTTGAAGGTAATTAAAAAATGCTGTTTAATTTTAACTCACTGTTATACTATTTTACTGTAATTATTTCATCTTATTCTTTAGTTCTTTAATGATGGTAAGTTTGTCACACAAAGCTTTAGCAAAGATTTTACAAAGTTTAATTTTGGAACTCACTCTTATTTTGCTGCATGCTGTTGAAGGTAATTTATAATGCTGCTTAATTTTTACTCACCGTTATACCATTTTACTGCTTTGCTGTCATTATTTCAATTTATTCTTCACTTGTTTAATAATAAAGACTGACTTGATTCCAAAGAAACCTCCTACTGATCCTTTGCTGGCCCCGGAGATTCCTCCTTTTACTTATAACTCACTGCTATACTTTTTTAATGATAAATTTATTGTCACAAACACCTCCTAGTTAATTCATTCAAGTTGTATTACTTAATAAAGTCTTTAAATCAATGAAAAACACACAATGGAAGGATGTACGCAACACTCTTATCAGTTACATACAGACATATTTCCGGCTGGGGTGGGACAGGATGAACCCCCTCTTTTCAGTTACATACAGCCATATTTCCGGTTGGGGCGGGACCGGATACACCCCTCTTATCAGTTACATACAGACATCCGGTGTGGGGGCGGGACCGGAAATAGCTGTCAAAAATGAGTTTGATGGAATGTATTTGATACTTCTCTCTCTAGTGCTTAAAAATTAAAACAAAAAGCTTGAGTGAACTAAACTGCACAAACACACACACAATTACTGTCACCCATTAAAGACACATATATTCATGATACAGCATTAGTTACACTACTCCACCAGATGGTGTCATGTCAGTGGAAGACTGGATGTAAACTCACACACTGAAGGAGAGCGGGACTTCTCATATCCTCGTACAGCACAGGAAAAACTGCCTGCAGGATCAAAGGGGCCTGAATATGTAGATGTTTCTTCCTGAATTTTCTGTCCGTTCTTGTACCAGATGTAGGAAGGATGGCCAGGTAGATGACAGCTGCTGTGACACTTCAGCTCTGCCCAGGGAGAATACTTTGATCTGCTCACCTGCACCTGCAGATCTGAATACATGAATAACAGAAATCTTCATTTCTAACTGTCAACACATACAAGCACACAGATGCAAGTAACCTTCATGAGATGTTGAAAACTTGAAACTAAATTGATAAATATTCAGATGAAAATGTTACCTGTGACAGACAGAGTGACTCCAGGTGAAACAGTAAATCTTCCACCTGGTTGGTTTGTTATGAACCTGAACTTGTACTCAGCTGAGTCGCTCTCTCTCAGGTCTGTGATTCTCAGAGTGCAGCGTTTGTTCTGACAAATATACTCCACACGACTTGAATATTCTGGGTCCGTTTTCAGATCCACTTGAACATTATTACCCTCTTTCGTAAACCAGAATGTTTCCTGAACTTTGGTATTATGATTATTTAAGCTGGATGGATATGTGTAGGTACATTTTATGTCCACTGTTGATCCTTTTAAGGCACAGATCTGAGTTGGAGTGTAAGTCACTCCCCAGCCATTCTGACTCTGTACCACTGAAAAACAGATGACATCAGAAACCAAAATCAGATTCAAAACATCAGAGAACAAACTTATTTTCATATATTTATTTTTGTAAAACTTAACTGAACTACTGCACATGTACAAAACTGCGTTGGGAGTCAAACCCTTTGCCATGGAGAATTAACAGTCTACAGGTTTTCATGTCATTTTAAAGACTTTTAGAGGCAGAGGGGAGAAAACCTGTAGACTGTCGGCTCTTCATGGCACAAGACTGGACAACTTGTGTAGGTTCTATGTAATATCCTGTAAGACAAAGAGGATCAAGGTACCAGCGTGTTTTTGGGAACAGCTATCCTGGATAAGCAGTGTCACAAAAACGTATCTCTGTAACTAGAACTGAAAAAGAATAACGTATTTTATCAGGGGTTTCAGTTTTTATTGATACAATAGGAATATTTATCAATGTTGGTGCAACAGCTTCGGTCCATTCATTTAAGACATAGAAAAGGACATTAGGGGGGAATCGGAGGAGCATTTATTTACTTTTTGCTTACTAAAACCTTGTATTAAATATTTGTTGGAGATCATACACCCTAACTCTGAAGTCTCATGGAGGGGATGATGGCACAGACGTAACTATTGTTGACTAGCTATCAGGTTTTAAAGATCAAGTCATCAAATCCGTTTAATTAAAAAAATAAATTTACTTTGTGGTATGGCTGCTGACTGAAGGCCTTCCCCATAACATCAGATATAGCTGTGTATTTTAGTCTTTTCAATGTTTTTCATGCTTTTATCTTGTAATGTTTTTGTATTATTGTCTCGTGGGTATTATTGTCTTTACACTTGTTAAAGCACTTTGTAACTTGTTTTTGAAAAGTTGTGAATCACCTGTTTTTGGAGTGCTCTTAAATAAAGGTTATTATTATTATCATTATAGCTGATCCAGGGTCCCTGCGTGTGCAGGGGGGAATTTAAAAAAGCATCATCAATGGGGATCTGATTCACGATTCACCATGGCAACAGGTAAATAAGCCTCTATTTTAACCCAGTGATGCTCAAAACGTGGACCATGATGTTTCTCTTAAATCACAGGATGAAAGGAGTCACTTAGTTAACAATAATACATTTTATTCAGCGTAGTCTGCTCATTCATCATTTACCAGACTTGAATTTCTGTAATGTTGCATTGGATTTTAATTATATTTATTCACCTGTAACCTGACAGGGACAAAATACCACTGGCAATAACTGAAGATGAAAATATAGATAAGACACAGTTTAGTCATGGACCTATGATTAGTCCGACCCAGTAATAATAATTTTGGTCATTTGCAGTTGAAAATGTGTCTCTGTTCAAACTGACTGTAATGTTTTAGACGTCCAGCCTATTTTCTGTAAAAAAATTATGCTCATTTCACATTTAGATACGATGCTTCTATGGGTGGAGCCTGATTCGAAGCTTCGCAGCGAAACATGCAATTTTGTCTATATGTTAGTATCAACGTTTAATTTTACATAGAACCACCAGTTTTCTGACAATAAGTTAATATATAACCAATTACAATATACATTTCAATGTTTGATGCTTTAACTAAACATGTGTAAAGAAAAACACTTTCAATAAATGTTTTTAAAGTGCGTAAATAAATCCAACATTGTAACACTGGGTCGTCATGTGTGTGGTGGCAGAAGAGGAACACTTGCTGAAAAGATGGAGCCCCAGCTTCACCGGTGTTGTGCCGAGTTGTCGCGGGACTTTTGGATAATTTATCACCGTTGATGAACCACACAAAGAATATTATATTGTTTTTAGACCCGCGAGGAACCGCGACGCGCATGCAGTTGTCGGCAGCACGGCATGCTCGTAAAACTCTGCACAAGACCGGTGAATGGCAGGAGGGAGGGAGGGAGAGAGAGGGGGGGGGGGGGAGAGGTCAAAAATAAGCCTCAGTTTAGCTTTAGGGACAGCCCTAAACATGACAAATGATTGTTCATTGATCAGTTAGGCTACAGGCATATAGATTAGTTTGATTGAAACAGTGATTACTGCAGTAGTGTAGGCCACTAAATGTTTCAGTGTAACTGTTGCTGTCTTAATGTCCACAGAGTCACAGTGATACACAGAAGGACAGAGTAGCCCGTATAGATTTTATCTGTGCTGAGGATGAATCCACAATGTCGCTGTCTCAGTCCTTTCATTGATGACAGATTGATCATGTTGAAGATCATGTTTGGGTACGGAACCTATATCTAACTGGGACTTTGATGTTTGCAAAAACTTCTGCAAATGAATGTGTTCAGTTTGTGCTTTGGTATCGACAGTATGAATGAGGAAATGAAACGCTGCGTCAGACCGCTGTTTCAGGCTCCGCAGGAGGGGAAGAGTCAGAGAGAAACTCAGCATTTGTTGAAGAAAACCTTCTCCCGAGCAGCTTAGCTGCAGCTGAGTTACTGATCTCGTTTTTTCATGATTTCAGCCCTGCCACGCCCAGAGGCTTTCCCATAGTGCCGTCACCGACGCAGTGTCTCGTTCCCCTTCTCGGAGAACAAGGGTTACATACGTAACCCGAGACGTTCTATTTCATCATTTCAGACGATGGCATGTAATACTTATTTTGTCCAATTGGGGGAGCTCAGGTTACATGACGATAGCTTGGATTAACCCAAAGACAATCTTTGCTTAGGAGCTGTGGAATTTGGTTAGTTAACATTAAATTCAAGTTGGCACATTAATAGAGTATAGGATGAAATTTCTTTATCATATCTTTTCTAAAGGAAGTGTCAGAAAGTATTGTGACCAAGCACTGGTTACGCATAAAATGAAAGAATGTCATTAACCTTGCTGAAAATTAAAACACTGCAAAATTAACTTATTTAGATTCTTTTCAGCAACAATATCAACAACAGATAGCAACAACAAGGTAACATAACTACTAACTTAAGAGGCAGCGCCACTACTAACTTAGCAAGGATTATTATTTAAAGAGAATTACAGTTTATAATGAAACATTGTTTTTGCTCAAGAAGGAAAGAGTTGTTAAGTACCCCTTTCACATTCCTGGCTTATGACATTTGCGCATCAGCTAAAAGAAGAGACAGGAGTGGTGTTTTATGGCCCAGCCATTCTATGGGAAAAAGGGATCAGAAGTCCGGTACTTTGATGTCCTGAGGCACCCTATAGGGAGAGGGATTGGACACTTCTTTTTGCTGTCCTGCTAAGTGTCTGTTGACACCTTTACAGCGTCCTTAAGCAATGCATGTCTGATTGAGTCTCTGCAGACCCTTTACCAAACCCCAGGCGATGTCTCTAGTTTTTGCATGTCAAAAGGCCAACCTCCAGGGGAGGAAAACTTTCCCGGATAATTCAATTCAAACAAACAAAAAGACTTAAAAAAAAATAACGCATCAAACTTGTAGCAACGCTAACAAGAGGCACGTGTTCACAGCAGCACCGCCTCACCCCCCCCCCCCCAAAAACAACCAAAAGAAACATTCCTATAAAGAAAGAAAACCCTCTACTTGGTTTGGCCCGGTAATGTCATCCATGACCATCCATGCTTAGGCCGGCCCTTCCCCAAACAATTATCCTGCACGGTGGAACTGAACAAAGGAACAAACAATTGTAAGTATTAACACAGGAAAACAATTAAACCATGTTTAAACTAATAAAATGGAACTGAAACTAACTTTGCTGTCGACTGTAACATAATGCAAACACAAACAACCCGGGATCGTAAGTGGGGCACTTTTACACAAGCTATGGTAAATAACCAAATGGCCTGTATGGGACAAGTGGTGAGCAAACCCACTTCGTCACACAAACTATGAACTTTCTATCTATTTAAGAGAGTGTAACAAACTAGTTTTGAGGCACTTCAAAACATCCAACCACCAACAAAGACCATCTAAGGAAATCTTATCGTAAATGTGGTCTAGGGTCTAGAGTTTAGGGTCTGTCAGTGATGCTAAACTAAACAGGAACAGAAGAAAACACAGTTTGATGAATCACTTGGATGCACACCATGGGTTCAAATTGATGTGCTGCATCAGTGTGGAAAAAAGTCACATGATGCAGTCTTATTAACTGTATAAGACCTATTTTTCAAAAAAAAATCTGTTTATTTTAATAAAATACAGGTCAAATACTAATAAAATGTTACATGAAAAGACTAAATGTTACAAAAGTCAGACAAATTATATTTAAAGGTGAATGCAAAAAATACTTTACATATTCTAAAAAGCAGACCCATGCAGTGTAAATAACAAAGTAAGTTTCTCTAGGGCATATAATTCATTTGTAAATTTGTAAATGCAATATCTGTTTTGGTCATTAGGTTTTGTTGACTGTGCTGTACAATGCAGCTGGATCCTCTCCAGTTTCCTGACCTCTGGTTCTGAAAAAAACAGAAGATATTGTTTGAAAAAATATAATTACCATCATATCCCAACAGTGTTTTAGAGTTTAAAATATAAAAAAGGAGGGAAAATGACAAATCAACACATTTATTGCATTTGTTATGTCATCTGAATCTTGCAGTGAGTAGTGTTGTAGTACTCGAGACCGGTCTTGGTCTCAAGTACTACAAAAAAACGTATTGCTTCAAATGCAACCGATAATCCTACTTAAAAATATGTTCCCCCTCCCTGCGATAGTAAGCATGGAAAAGGAGTGTTGAATAAAGATGCTTTTGTTGATTTCAGCTTTTAGTGTTTGTATGCGGGTGTTTTAATGGGAATGTGGATCTTTCAGATAAATTTCAGGAGTACCTATGATCTCGTTCCACATTTCATTGTGTGTCATGTAATGTGGGGAACTGGTCTTGGTCTCGACTTGGTCTCAGCCCTTAAGTCTTGTTCCAGTTAGTGTTGTGTCGTTCAAAGAACGTTTCGTTATGACTCGGGAGGAACGGGTGTCTCATTGATTCGTTCATTTTCACGCATGTGTGAAGGATCTTGGACTCTTACGTTCACTCGTCACACGGGAGGTGCATGGGCTCCGTCAGCACAGGAAACAGAATTGATTAGTTCACGACTCTCAACTGTGGGTCTCTGGGTCTGAGTCGTTCATTTGTCACCTGACAGCTCCTACTGTGCAGCAGGAATGAACGACTCGTTCAGCGCTCACATGGGTCCTCCTCAGTCTTTCGTTCACTCTGCAGGCTGAGTGACTGCCAGCGCCGGAGAATGAGAGGCAGGTCGGCTGTCGGGTAACAGTCACTGGACTGACATTATATCTAATATCTATTTTGTAACATTTTATAAAGCATAACGTTATAACAGCGTAGTGATGTTGTGCTAAGTTATAGTTTTAACACAGTCACACCCTAACTTTAGTCCTGCTAGTGTTTACAGCTAACAGCTGATGAGAGTTGTTCTGGGTCCACTTCAGAGCCCTGACAGGGTTCTACCGGGAGCCGAATTACCTCCAAGGTCGTCTCCTCTCCAAAACAAACAGACCCGGTCATTAAAACATTTAAACAGCCACGTAGCAACGTTAGCCCTGTAAACAGCTAACAGCTGATCCAGGTCTGCCAGAGATCGTGGAGATGTGGCCCATTCTGCATCCAGACCTGCCAAATTGCTGCGTTTATATGTGTTAATTAGGGCCCTAGGAAGAACCGTGCGAGGTCCCTATTGAAACTGTAAAGATTTATTTTATTTTTTCTGCAAAGTAAGCTCAATTTTGGGAGCCTAAACATACCCGAAAACTCACCAAACTTTGCACACAGTTAGAAGTGGTGAAAAAAATCTTATTTTATGGGTTTCGCGCATGGGCGTGGCAAAATTACTCACTAGCGCCACCTAGAAAATTGGAAAAAAATTTGCCCCTCGTCCACGCTCAACCTACATAAACAAAAAAGCCTCAAGAACCCATATCCTAAACTCAACAGGAATTCGGCCATTTTTGGATGATTTACACACTCCGTACTTTAACAAACTCCTCTTGGCATTTAGTCCGATCGACTTCACGATGCTATTTGTGAGTTTTCGTCAATGGGCGTGTCCGTGGCATCGATGATTCGCCATGAAACAGGAAGTTATTATAACTTCAGTGTACATGCTCACTAAATCATCTGCAATAAAATGTACATGTAGGATGAGAGTCCCGCCCTGAACACATGTACATGCCGACATTCACCCACAGTCATAGCGCCACCTGTTGGCAACAGGAAGTGACCTTTAATGAAGCAGCCCCCGCCGCACGTTTGACCTACATGTATGAAATTTCTGTGGCACATGTATCATGTCCAGACGTACCAAAAAGCCTCTTGGAGCGATGCCCTAAACCCAACAGGAAGTCGGCCATTTTGAATTTTACTGCAATTTTTGGATGATTTACACACTCTTTACTTTATTATTTAGTCCGATCGACTTCGAATTTCTGCTGTGCCTTCTAAAGGCATTGACGATGAAAAGTTGCGCTATCTGTGAGTTTTCGTCAATGGGCGTGTCCGTGGCATGCCGTCAAAGATAAACTCTTCGCCATGACACAAGAAGTTGTTGTAACTTCAGTGTACATGATCACATCTGAACAAAACTTTACGTGCTTGATAACTCTCCCATCCCGAAGACATCTACACACCAATACCGATTTATATTCATAGCGGCAAGTGCTATGTAGCGCCACATAGGGGGCACAGGAAGTGACATTTAACACCTTCATGCAGCGTCGGAACCACGTAGCAAATTCACAGCCGCACCGGCAGAGCTCCAGAATATGCAACGCGGCTGGCTCACACCCGGACGCGCTACAAGTGCGAGGGCCCGCCCAACGCTGCTTGCAGTATATTTCTTTGTTCCTCTCTCTGTGCTGGAGTTCTTTAAGAACTTGGCGGCTTGATCCAGATTATTATTAAATTGGTTGAATTTTATATAATGATGACATACAGTAATAAAGAGGTGAATTTGTGCATTATACTTTGTCAAACAACGCAAACCAGGCAGCCTTCCATGTTTCAGAACGGCGCTGTTTTTTAATCGCCCACTAGAGGGCTGCAGTGCCACAATAACCAGCATAGTTCAAATGAACGAAATGACTCAAAAAAGGTTAGTTCATTTTAATGAACGAGATTTGAATGAACAAGTCTGTCAAAAGAGTCGAGCTTGCCAGCACTAGTTTCAGTCTCAATAAACTCTGGTCTTGGTCTTGACTACAGCAATTGTAGTGAGGATAATGTTTCTGTGAGAAGAGCTGCTCACCTCGGGGCAGTATTACTCTTAAATATGACAGCAGCATAGTCCATGAAATCTTGTTGCTCTGTGTGTCTGAGGGAGTGAGCTGGTCTGATGTCGGAGTAGAGAGGATCTGCCTGGTTGTTGGTGAAGTGAGTGCTGGCATACTGAAGGTTATCCTGCTCCTCTGGCTGTTCAGGTAGAAACTGCACAGACATATTTTACATGAGTGGGTTTTTCATTTGAATAGTGAATTCTTACAGATGATTGCAGTAAGACTGAAGCAACTACAGCTGTGGTAATAATGGAACAAATATTCCTGCTTCACCGTGCATTACAGAAAAGAGCTAAGTAAAGGAATTTACAAGGAAAGGACAAAAAGTAGGAAAGCTTCTGGATCTACTAGGAATTTAGTCACATCCGAGAAAAGAGGAGAATCACAGAGAGCGTTTTAGAAATTCATTTCTGTGAAGAAGGATGTTGAAAAAAGAGCAACATGAAGTCCTTCTCAGTCAGATTAATTTTCCAGAAGCACTTAAAGAGTGAGTGACTTTTGTTCTTGAATAAGATCCGTGACTATTCTCACCTGTTCCCTGTTGTCTGGTCTCTCTTCAGGCTTAGACGATTCCTTGGAAGCCCTCTTTTTCCTGGTTAGGAGAATAAATAAGAAAATAAATGACTGAACGTTTTAGGATTGGACAAACTGACCTTCAATGATTTAACATTCAATGATTCAGTGAAACAGAGCTGCTCACCTGATCCACAGGAAGAGACAGAGGGAAATGATAACCAGGAGAACAACAGTGATTGTTGTAGCAACTGCTAATTTCCCTGCTCCTGAGAAGCAGGGAACAAAAGAAAACACAGACAGTAAATTAAAGTGTTACAGCATGTTTGGACCCATTGCTCCCATAGAGTAACACTGCTTTCAACACAAGAAAATTATAATAGTGTAAATAAACCTCTTTAGAATGTTAGAAAGAAGAAACTAAAAGCCAAAGTAGATCAGAATCTTATCTGGCCCTAAAAAGAGATTATTATTTCTCTACTGTCAAAGATAGAAAGCAGAGACAGACCTGAACCAAATACAGGCTCAGTGACCACAAACTGGCAATCAAAAAAGAAAGAAAATGAAAATAAGAAATCAGGGTAACCAAATAAAAAATGTCTGTGAAGGTTCTCAGTCATCCAGGTCATACTTATCCAAAGATGGTTAAATTAAAGGGAAACTGGACTTTGTTGAAGATACTATAAGACGTTTCGTCCCTCATCCAAGAGACTTCTTCAGGTTTTTTTTTAAACCTGTCCTGCCCAGCAGCCTGCTATAGAGTATGATGAGCTGGATACCATATTGTGCCAGACAGATTTTACTTTAACAAGAGAGTATTAATATACTCCTTTGTCTGTTTTAATTATGTATTGATTTGTCACCGGGCCGGACAGGGGGGCAGACACGGGGATAGGGAGGCACAAACAGACAGCACAGAGAAAGGACAAGACCTGTAAGAGAAGGGGATGGAAGGTGTGGACAACAGGGAAAAGCAGAGGGAAACACCAATTACAGAAAGCAACGAAACCTGCAATAGAACAGAGAGGGGGGCTTAGGGAGGAGAAAAACAACAACAAAAAAACACAAACAAAAACAAATGATAAAAATAATAATAATAGTAAAAGACAACCAGCCGAACAGCAGCAATAAACAGCTGACATAGTAAGACAACTAAGAGAAAAATGAAAACAAGAAACAGTCACGCACACTAAATAAGCAACACAGCACAGCAACGAGAGCTGGAATAATAGCAATTAATTTAAATAAGTAACTGAAAGAAAAGCTAAGACTAATTCTACCAGGGACAACCTAAATTTGTTTGTGTCTATGTGTGAGACTGTGTGTGTCTGTATGTGTGTGTGTACATGTGTGTGCGCGCATAAGCCTGTTAAAGAATGTAGTTGTTGAGTGGGATACCACGACTGTGCCACACCTACCCCAGCAACAGTCAGGCAAGAACCCCAGTAGCCAATAGGGGTTGGAGAAAGATTTTTTTTTTTTTAAATCAATCAAAAAAAACAAAGACTCCCAGATGCACCGCGATGCAAACGCGGAAGACCCCGACCCAAATGCCAGTTGACAACGTAATCCTGACGGAACGCAAGAGGTGTATCCCGTGGAAGAGCAGCACCCGGACGGACCGCGGCGTGCACACAACAATGACCAGTGCTCCCACCCACCAGAGAGCAAGCGGAATAACACAACAGCGAAAGCCAGCGGAGAGAAACACCAGCTGCAAGTCCCAGCCCGGCAGCAAACGCGCCGCACAGGTCACCATGCACCCGCCAATAAAAGTCCGCCGTACCCCCAACCGCCGGAAAAAAACTTAGGCCACCAGCGCCAGCCGACATCCCCCATGCCCAGCACGCCCCCCGGCCGCCGTGCAACATCAGCCAAACCAGCAACGAGGCAAAATCAACTAGCTCAGCTGCATGCCACCACCAAGCCACCTACCCGTCAAGGGCGGAGAACTCCAGGCACAAACCCAGAACAAATCAGAGCACAGCCCTGCCCCGCACCCACACTGCACATCCCGAAAACTAACTATATACCTCAGTATCCAGAGGGGTCCAACAACTGGCCGACAGAGAAATGGGGAAGCATGGATCCGAGGCCAACGACGCAAAACAGGGACGCAAACTGGTCCCTCCAAGCCAACGAGGAAATGCCTCCCCCGGACTCCAATGCACAAACTAAACGCCCAGCAGCCATTCAGAGACCCTACCCAGGGAAAAAGCACAATGGACTTCTTCAGTTTTGACTGACTGGTTAGCTAGGATCGTTGAAACCACTGGTTCGTTAATGCTCCTGGCTGTGGTAACGACAGTCGTCTTGGTCGTTAGAACCAGCCGTGGCCAAGTTTGAATGACCATCGTTGACATCCTCAACTGAGGCCAAGAGGAAATGCTTGTTTAATTTCCTGGGAAGTGATGACAGAACAGCATTGTAAGTGGGGGATGAGTGGTAGCATAGACCCCCTCCACTGTTCAATGGCAGCTTCTCAACCCGGGTGTAAATGGATTCCCTGACACCTCTTTCAAACCCTCCATCTTCTGTCCAAAAAGTTTCACCTGGTGATCCTCAAACGAGTGTCCTTCAGATGTAAATAAACTGCTGAGTCTACGTGCGTACCTACGTCGTAGGCTGCACACGTAGCCATGCATTTATACTTGTGCATCGGTGTCCCCGTCGTTCTGCAATTCAACCCCCAAACGCTAGTCTGCAATAGCGCTACAGCTCCCAGTGTTGACTTTTGCCGGCCAAGCAGGCCAACGTCTGGTTTAGCGCTCTGCTAACGTGTAGGGGAGTAAAATTGTATACGTGCGCCTGGTGTAGCCTTTTCAAATCTTATGAACCGAATGGATCGCATTCTGATAGGGAAACGAGTCATTTCACTCGGGTTGTGACGGTCAAATATATCGATCCACCGTGTTACAGCCGCTGTTTTGGCCACTAGTAAAAGTTACTACAAAGCACGGGGCACTTCCGGTCGGCTCGGAGGCATTGCGAGGCTACCCAGCCGACCAATCACAGTGCTTACGGTCTGTGTTGATGTGACATGTAGTTACATCTTTGAGGAGGTGCACGTCAGGCTACGGCGTAGGGTAGGTGGATACGCAGAGGCTACCCCGTC
Organism: Micropterus salmoides; assembly: GCF_014851395.1. NCBI lineage: Eukaryota > Metazoa > Chordata > Actinopteri > Centrarchiformes > Centrarchidae > Micropterus > Micropterus salmoides. The sequence goes on along the minus strand of NW_024040040.1, from coordinate 66,348,001 downwards.
GATTCAACGCAGAAGTATAAATTGCGCATTAGACCTTCTGTGTTGAGCCATGCGTTTGTGTAGTGGTATCGACGATCCTAGCTAATGATCCCAGAGATTAAATAGCTGAGTTTCCAGTCAGAACTGAAGAAGTCTCTTTGATGAGGGATGAAACGTCTTCTAGTATCTTCAACCAAGTCCAGCTGCCCTTGACCTTAACCTTCATTGGACAAATAAAAAATATGGTCACTGTTTGAAAGGTAAAGGTTCAGACAGAGATGCACTTCCTCCTATAATGTAAAACTGAACTAAGGGACATTTACTTTAACAATAATTTTTTTACTTATCTGTGTATATGTTTAGATATATAGATAGATATATCTTTACATATATAGATGATATCTATACATATATAGTGTGATACCCCTGTAATTGGCACACACTCTCTGGTCCCCCTTTTTGAACAGGGGAACCACCACCCCAGTCTGCCACTCCTTGGGCACTGTACCCGACTTCCACACAATGTTAAAGAGACGTGTCATCCAAGACAGCCCCTCCACACCCAAAGCTTTTAGCATTTCTGGGCGGATCTCATCAATCCCTGGGGCTTTGCCACTGTGGAGTTGTTTGACTACCTCAGTGACTTCCACCAGGGAAATTGACAAGAATCCCCCATCAGCCTTGAGCTCTGCCTCTACTAAAGAGGGCGTGTCAGTCGGATTTAGGAGTTCCTCAAAGTGTTCCTTCCACCGCCCAATTACCTCCCCAGTTGAGGTCAGCAGGGTCCCATCCTTACTGTACACAGCTTGGACGGTTCCCCGCTTCCCCCTCCTGAGATGGCGGACAGTTCTCCAGAAACACTTTGGTGCCGACCGAAAGTCCTTCTCCATGTCTACTCCAAACTTCTCCCACACCCGCTGCTTTCCATCTGCCACAGCAGAGGCTGCAGTCCTTCGGGCCCGTCGGTACCTTGCAACCGCCTCCGGAGTCCTCCGAGATAACACATCTCGGAAGGCCTCCTTCTTAAGTCGGACGGCTTCCCTGATCACCGGTGTCCACCACGGTGTTCGAGGGTTACCGCCCCTTGAGGCACCTAAGACCTTGAGACCACAGCTTTCCGCTGCAGCTTCAGCAATAGAGGTTTTGAACATTGCCCACTCCTGTTCAATGTCCCCAACCTCCACAGGGATGCCAGAAAAGCTCCGCCGGAGGTTTGAGTTGAAGATCTCACAGACAGGGGCCTCCTCCAGACGTTCCCAGTTCACCCGCACTACCTGTTTGGGCTTACCAGGTCTGTCCAGAGTCTTCCCCCACCCCCTGACCCAACTCACCACCAGATGGTGATCAGTTGACAGATCTGCCCCTCTCTTCACCCGAGTGTCCGAAACATGCTGCCTCAAATCAGATGAAATGATAAAAAAATCGATCATTGATCTTCGGCCTAGGGTGCTCTGGTACCAATTACACTTATGAGCATCCTTATGCTCGAACATGGTGTTATAGACAATCCATGACTAGCACAGAAGTCTAACAACAAACACCCACTCGGGTTCAGATCAGGGGGGCCGTACCTCCCAATCACGCCATTCCAGGTATCTCCATCATTGCCCACATGCGCGTTGAAGTCTCCCAGCAGAACTATGGAGTCCTCTACTGGAGCCCCATACAGAACTCCATTCAGGGTCTCCAAGAAGGCCGAATACTCTAAACTGCTACTTGGTGCATATGCACAAACAACAGTCGGAGTTTTCCCCCCCAGTACCCGAAGGCGTAGGGACCCTCTCGTTCACCGGAGTAAACTCCAACGTAGCAGTGATCAGCCGGGGACTTGTGAGTATCCCCACACCTGCACCACTTGCGCCTCACACCTTGAGTAACCTCAGAGAAGAATAGTGTACATCCCCTATCAAGGAGTACGGTTCCAGAACCGAGACTGTGCGTGGAGGTCAGCCCCACCAGATATAATTGGTAGCGCTCCATCTCCTTCCCCCACAGAGAGGTGACGTTCCATGTAGTATAAAGCCTGACCAATACTGGATTTCAGGCCGACAGCAATTATGGTTTATAATGTTAAAAAATGACCTAACATATTTTTGCATTTCTGCATAAATACATAACTTTGTTGAAAAATAAATTTAGTAGTACTGTCCAGTGGACAAAAGCATGTAATTAACAATTTGCCAGTATTTGTTGCTGTAATGTCAGCTTTTCTCATCCGGTCTCAGTGGACTCTGTTATGAAAGATATGCCACAGAGCTAAACTAAGAAACTTCTCAAAGTGCTTCTTCCCCTTACTAATATCCCCAGCTGAGGTCCACAATTTCCTGCCTTCAATGAAAACTGTGAGTGCAGCTGCAAAACGTACCTGCCACAACTATCAGATGTAAGGTGGAGTTATGACGTCCTCTTCTGTTCTGGGCTTCACAGTAATAATTCCCACTGTGTTCAGCTCTGAAGTCAGTGATGGTGAAGTTCTGTCCTGATGCTTTTGGTGAGTCTTCATTCTCCTTGTACCAGGTATAATTAGCTGCTGGGTTAGCATCACTGCTGCAGGTCAGAGTCACTGAACTGCCCTCCACTATCTCAGCAGAGGGACTCACTGACACAGAGGGAAGCTTTAGAGCATCTGAAGAAGATCAAATAAATGAACAAAAATGAGGACAGATTTCTTTGTGTTGTGTTGAAATGAGTAATAGTTATGTGTATGAGGCATCTAAAACTCTGGAGGTGGTTTTGTGACTGGCAGCAGGCAGAGCTGTGTGTTGGGACATGGTAGCTCCACTTTAATCTTGAGAAGCTGCAGAGCTGCAGTTTATTCCACTCAGGATTAGGGTTACAATTTTGGATTTATTTAGACACTTTAAAAACATTTATTGAAAGTTTTATTCTTTTTACTTGTTTATTTACAGCATTAAACATTGAAATGCATATTGTTAATAGGTTGTACAGTATATTAAAATTATTGGGAGAAAACTGGTCGTTCTATGTAAAAATCAGACGTTGAGCAAAATGGCATGCTTCTACTGTGAGATCGACAGTCGAATCATGCTCTGCCCATCGACCCATTGAATCTTTCGACTATTCTGGGTCAGCCCTAACTGGAGTGATATACTTTTCTGCAGATGACTCATACTGATACTGTAATGTAACTGCATAGGGTTAAAAAAGGTAGTCCTTCTTACAACTCAAAAAATGATTCCATGTAACAAAATCCAGGAAGTAATTTTCTTTCCATCTAAATGTATTTGGAAAACCCACTAGCATATGAAAATTATTTCTAGGAGACAGGGCTAATGAAAGACTGAAGCCTGTGGCCACATTGGATGTATATTTCTGAGGGAGCATCTGGAACTTTAGAGGTGGTTTTCTGGATTACATCCATGCAGATCTGTGAGACCATTTGTAAATTATGTGAACCACAGCAGCATGATGTGAATGTGAAGCCGGTACAGAAAAAAAAAAATTGGATGGATCAAGCTTTATAAAGTTGTCAAAAGTTGCATGATGCTTTTAAAGTTAGTTGCAGTTTACTCAGATTTCACACTGCTCAACAGATGGAATATCTGTCAGACTGTGGGCCCATGTAGTATAAAGCCTGACCAATACTGGATTTTTCAGGCCGACAGCAATTATGGTTTATCAGCTAATGTCAAAAAGTTACCTCTAACATATTTTTGCCTTTCTGCATAAATACATGACATAACATTTTGTTGAAAAATAAACTTAACAGTACTGTCCATTGGAGAAAACATGTAATGGCAACAGTTTATAAATTAATATATTTTGTGCTGCAATATCTATCCAAAATGATATATAGTATAGAGATCCACATGATTTATCAGTTTAACTCTACGTTGTCTGAGAGAAAGAAATTAGAGCATAAAATCTCCCCAAAGCACTTGCAAGTATTTGTTGCTGCAATGGCACAGTGACAGTATGATTATGTCAGAGCTTTTCTCATCTGGATTATGATGTCTGGACAGTAAGTGGACTCGAAAGATATGCCACAGAGCTAAACTAAATGCCTTGCTGTCACTGATGCCTTTCAATTGAGCGTAACTGATGCACATTAAAAAGGACTTTGTCAAGGGGGGGAGGCTGAGTGCAGACTGAGGTGAGGACCCAAACGCAGATCACAGCAAGGAGGATACAGTTCAAACAAAAGATTTATTCAGCAGCTTAAACAGGCTTAACCATGAGCACAGCAGCCAAAAGGTCCAAACAAAGGCATCTCCAAAAAGGCAGAGTAAAATCCAGAACAGGGCAGAGAAAACAATCCAAATGCAAGGAAAGGATCCATGAAACAAAGCAACAGACAGGACCACTCAACATTAGACGCAAGAACATGACAAAGACTGGAGACACAAGCAGGCATATATATACACAGGGACTAACGAGCGGGGTGGGAGCAACACAGGTGAGGGGATCAGGACTAATCAGATACAGGCAGGCAGACACAGTTAACAGGGCAGAAAGAAAAAAACAGGAAGGTGAGACAGATCATGAAACCAGAACAGAATAAAGAATGAACCAAAATAACACAAGCAGACACTGATCCATGAACCAAAGTACAAAAACAAAGGCAGAGGTAGACTGATCATCAAGACGATACACTAACTAACAACAGGAACAACGCTAGACAAGAACATCAGGCAGATTACAAAATAAAACAGGAAGTAAAGTTTGCGGGAACACACAAGGACAGACTTACCAAAGTAAAACATGGAGCATAACACCAAGGACCAAGACACAGACCATAATAATAAAACACAGAAGTACACCGACCAAGAAAACACTAAACATGAACTAAAGCACAGGACTAAGAACTAACTAAACAAGACTACACAGAGAAACACAGAACCAAAAACAGACTTAAACAAGAAAGACATGAACACAAAACCACACTCCTAACACACTTAAATCACTGACAACAACAAAATTATTATAAACAAGGTGAACATTCACTATAGGTTTTCTCCCAATGTGTATATTACATTGTGATATACTAGTACTGTTTTGTGTAGTGGAAGAATTGTGATTTTAAAATAAAAACACAGTAAGCAGTGACAGAAACAACTCTTCAGCACAGCTGGCCGTGTCAGAGTCTGAATGTGCTCTAGTTTACGTGCTTTCACTATAGCTCACAGAGAAGCACCATTCACCATGAAACATACACTCCTTTTTTCTGCCTCCTATCTAGAGGACGTGTCAGTCAGGTTAAGAAACTTCTCAAAATGCTTCTTCCCCTTATTAATATCCCCAGCTGAGGTCCACAATTTACTGCCTTCAATGAAAACTTTTACATTTCAGAGTGTGTGCAGCTAAATGCAAAAACGTACCTGCCACAACAATCAGATGTAAGGTGGAGTTATGACGTCCTCTTCTGTTCTCTGCTTCACAGTAATAATTCCCACTGTGTTCAGCTCTGAAGTCAGTGATGGTGAAGTTCTGTCCTGATGCTTTGGGTGAGTCGTCATTCTCCTTGTACCAGGTATAATTAGCTGCTGGGTTAGCATCACTGCTGCTGGTCAGAGTCACTGAACTGCCCTCCACTATCTCAGCAGAGGGACTCACTGACACAGAGGGAAGCTTTGGAGCATCTGGAGAAGAAAACATGAACACATTTAATTTCAGTATGAGGTTGAATTTTCACAGTGGAGCATTTTAAATGGACAATATTTCATACAAACTCAAAGTGGAGGTGCAGCTTGATTTCCTCCTGTATCAGAAAGTACATGTTGTCCTGTTGGACACTTTATTACTAATGCAAAGAAGACGTTTAAAAGAGAGTGGTAATCTTCATGTCATTTTAAGGTGTGTGTGTGTGTGTGTGTGGTTTGAGGGTCCATCTAAGGCACATATTGGAAAATACCGAACTAGAAGGATCTATAAATAAAAGAGGAACAGATGTCTTCATTTTAGACTGAACTGTCAACACACACACACAGTAACCTTCATAAGATGTTGAACACTTGGAACTAAATTAATAAATATTCAGATGAAAATGTTACCTGTGACAGACAGAGTGACTCCAGGTGAACCAGTATATGTCCCACCTTGTTGGTTTGTTATGAACCTGAACTTGTACACAAGACCGGTCTTGGTCTCAAGACCACCTTTTGATGGTCTCGGTCCCCTTTCGGGATTGACTGCATTTGTTCTTGTTCTCGACTCTGGATTATTTCAAGAGCAGTCAAGACCTGAACTTTGGAAATATCAATATATTGCCTGAATGTTGTCTGATTTATTTGTTAATATACTAACTTTTGATGTAAAACGTATTGCTTCAAATGCAACCAATAACGCTAATTAAAAACGCAGTTGTTACTGTTAATGGCTGTCACCCCTCCCCGCCCTCCTTCACACGCACTCACACAAGAAAGAGAATGGGGGAGACAGGCGATGCTGTGGCTTTCTGGGAGCAGGAAGATATGTCAGCAAAATCTTCGTAATAACATTTAGCTGCATAAACCATAAAGAATGAATCTGTCAAACAGCGTCCAGAAGAAAACACACAGCAATCTGTTGGGGGAAGTAGCTAATGAAGTTAGTTAGTTTGAGACTGAGGACAGGGCATGGGGTGACAACTTGTTCCTAAGATACAGTTTTGCTTGTGATAAACAATGATGAGACAGGCCACAAAAAGCTATGTTGCTAATGTGTAAGTTAAGTAACATCACCGTTAGCTACTGTCAGCTGCACACAGCTCCGGACATTAAAGCTGCACTCTGTGGTACCGCTTCCTCATTTGTGTGAGAGAGTTAGCTTTGAGGCAGGGAGTGGAGACCAAGTAACACTCCTCCACTTCTATGGAAAATGTACATATTAAATAGGTTTCTCTGTATGGCCATAAGCACACGGCACTTTACTTTAAAAGAGCTAATTTTGAGTTTGAATACACAGTTGCAGATCAAAATGAAGGATCAAATACGGAAGACAAGAGTAACCTGAAAACCTAATGCTTGCACAAAAAATTGTATTGTGTAATAAAACAATAATGATAATTAAAGTAATTTTCCTCAATAACAATAATACAAATGTTTAATAAATGTTTGATTTTATTCATTTGAATCACAAATGAATTCACACTTAATTTTACTATTAAGATATTTGTTTTGTATGTTTCTTGATGAAAAGGGACTGAATTTTTTTAACTTAATTTAACTTGTGCATGTTTGTTGAAAAAACCTCAGATTTGTGAAGTGATCCACTGTTTGGCATCAAGTGTTTGTTCTGACCATAAAGAATAGTTTAAAACCACAATTACCATCTGCCTTTAAATATGAAAGAAATAAGAACTAATTTGACATTTATTGTGTTCTTAGTGTTTGTATGTGGGTGTTTTAAAGGGAATGTGGATCTTTTAGAACAATTTGAGAAGTACAGTACCTGTGATCTCGTTCCACATTTTATTATGTGTCATGTAATGTGGGGAACTGGTCTTGGTCTCGACTTGGTCTCAGCCCCTAAAGGTCTTGCTCTTGTCTCTGTCTATATAAACTTTGTTCTTGGTCTTGACTACAACACTACTAACCAAAGTAAGAGGAGAAATACTGTATCAGTTATGGGAGAGTCTGTGCTTTTCTTGGTCAGTTCTCTCTGTTCATTGTGTGGTCAGGTTGCTGCGTAAGTGTGAAGACGAAAAAGAAATGCAGAACACTGAGGTGTGAGAGATTGTTTATGGCAGTTATAATATAAACAAAAGATAAAATCTGAAAACAGTTTTTGACGCTGAACATGGAAACATCACACTGATGTCAGACATTACAAAAGGAACTAGCAGGGTTTGGTGCAGATGTATGAATATTTGAGAGAAGTCTGTCTGTGATGACTTCACTGTGAGACCAATATACCTCCAAAAACTATACTGTGATAAAAGCAGCTGCAGGCTCAGCTATAGAGCAAATTAAACAGGACAATTTGTTTTTAAAGAGTCACAATTAAAAACCACGATATTCTCAGTTACAGCATGTAAAAGTACTTAGCACACAGGTAGCCTACTTTTTGCAAAGGACAAAGCAAAAGAAGTTGGCCACAGCAAACTTTCTAATATCAAATAAAATGTACACAAACACAAACAACTATATTAAAAAACATTAACATCTGGGGAGTTTCCACAACTGTAAATTAAAACTAATTTTTCTAGCTTTTCTGGGTTTGCCTTTCACACAACTCTAAGCCACTTATTTCTACATGTGACCTTCAGCCTACTTTTACAAGACATACATTTTCACATATTCCCTCTTTTATTGCAATGAATGTAAGTTTAGATATTCAGTACCTGACACAGAGAGAAGGAAGACGACAAATCCTCTCGCTGCTGCAGTTAAACTCATAGCTGCTCCTCTCATCTCTCTGTGTGGCTTCAGAGACAATAAAACATGTCAGCAGATAAAATAATGTACACAGGAGATATACAGTATCAATCTCATCAATAAATAATTCTACTTACAGTGAAGAAGGACGCTGTCTTTAAAGATACCTTTCCTCTGTGGTCAGTGAGCAAAAAACGGATGTCAGGCTGTTGGACGACTACATTTCCTTCCTCTTTAGATTACTAATATACATGATGAGCTGAATGCAAATTAACACCCACATCAAAATAAAGTTTGACATTTTACAACTATAAATTTAATAAGAGAATAAGAAAATAATATTACTGTTGGTATCAAACCTGTTTAAGAAAAGACCATTCAAAAAAACAAGTGCAAAAACAAGAGAGGTGTTTAAGTTGGTTTGATGCTCACTTGACACTTCCAGTGAATCTTTAGACAGTGAAATAACCTTTATACCAGTATAAGTTCAAAGAGATGGACTGCAGAAGTATGGGATGCAAAAAGTGTAAGAAAAGTAGATCAGAAACAATGAATTACATTTTGCAGCTCTCTCACTCACAGTCATTGTGACTCTGTGTCACTGTAACACAGAGCACATCTGACAAGATGCTGCTGGAGGTAAGACAGAAAATATGTCTTCTTGTAATTTGGATGAAGTGACTCTTTGAAACAGGCAGTGGAGGGAGCTCTCAGAGTGAGGAAGCCTGAATGTGCCACAACAAAGGTTCACCACTAGAGGGCAGTGAAACATCACAGATACTGAATCAGGACGCTGAAACATTTTACCATCCATCACTGATTGTTAAGTTAAATTGAAATTTACCTTGGCGTTTTATTTTCACATTTTATTATTGAAACTATTTGCATTTTAGCTTTACCCTGGACATTCACTTTATTTAGTATTATTGGCGCAGATTAAGTTCACAAAGTGTCAACAGCTCACATTGGGGAGCAGCATATTAGATATTGCAATAGCAACAAACTTTTGATAATTGACTTATTTTGGCTGAACAAAGACTCATAATTAAGGTGTTGCACAAACTATCAATGATGGGCTCTTGTTCTGAAAGGCTTCACACTTAGTAAACCTCGACCTGCTCTGCTTCCATGAATGACCCCAAAGAGTTTAAATGGACTAAATTGACATTTAGAGCTCAAATGTAAGTTAATGTCCTCCTCATTAAACTGTCTGTGCATCTTTATATCAGCAACATCCCGAATCATAATAATCTGTTACGCTGTGGCAAATTTCATCCTCATAGTGACAAGAACTGAGAATGTGAGCAATAAGCCAAAGCAAAGAACACATTTAAATTTTATTTGTCTTGATAGCTGCACACAGAAACTCGTCAGGATTTTCTGCTACATGCTGCTGCTGACTGTCTGCGCTGCTGACTCCACCCTGCTGCTGCTACTGAAAACTGAAAAGGAAAACTTTTGGAGTTGAAGGTAAATGGATCCACTTCCTCCACAGACTCGCTCTACTGTGATGTTTCAATGCCGTCCTACCATGAGGTGAGTCTGCTTCAACTGCAACTGAAGAAAATCACATAAAACTTGTGTAAAGTTAGAGTTTTAAATTTAACTGTAAATCTGAAGGTAGCCTGTTTTATTTGATGCAGGAGGCTCTAACCTGACTGGACTTCACACCATGTCTTCCTGCTGCTCTGTGTCTTCTGTCTGTGCTGCAGTGACGCTCTTAAAGTCTGAGACACTGACATACGCAGGATCAGAGTCTAACTGATGGGAGAGACGACAAAATGAAGCTCAATGGACCTCTTTCATTAAACCTGAATATAATTAGATTTGATAAAAAATTTATTCAGTCACGTTTACAAGTAAACGTATTACTGGTTTCAACTCAGCAAGTTGTATTTCAAACATAAATTCACTTCACACTTTCCAGAGCATTTATGAGCCAAGTTACTATAACTGTGATTTAGGGGACATTTTGTCAACAGCACCTCTCTCTCACCTCTATCGTCTCTACATGTTCATTTGGTTCAGAGGTGGAGCTCCGAGTTTTTTTCTTCCTGGATTGAGTCCAACAACAACAAATACAAATTTTAACAATAATGAAATTCAAAACACTAAAACTAAAGGAAGTTTGAAGAATAAAAGAGCGGTGACTGAACTGATGGATTGTGATTGTTTTACCTCGTCCACAGATTCAGGAGAAGCAGAGGAATCAGCATCAAGACCACCAGAGTCAACCTGATGATATTCATTACTATTGTTGAATTCCCTAGAAATAAAAATATATATGTGATATACCTTACTTGTACGATTAGATTGGGAAGTCATTTTGCCAGTTGATACTGTCTGTAGTCACAGCTACAGAAAAACAGTCTGAAATGCAGACAGAATTTTTTTTCTGTTGTACCAACTATAGGAGTGACAATGTGTTGGTTTTACATATTAATATTTGAATCAGGTCTGGTGCAGTAAACATCTGTGTATACAGGTGAATGTGGAAAAATTTACCTGCCACAACAATCAGATGTAAGGTGGAGTTATGACGTCCTCTTCTGTTCTGGGCTTCACAGTAATAATTCCCACTGTGTTCAGCTCTGAAGTCAGTGATGGTGAAGTTCTGTCCTGATGCTTTTGGTGAGTCTTCATTCTCCTTGTACCAGGTATAATTAGCTGCTGGGTTAGCATCACTGCTGCAGGTCAGAGTCACTGAACTGCCCTCCACTATCTCAGCAGAGGGACTCACTGACACAGAGGGAAGCTTTGGAGCATCTGGAGGAGAAAGAAATGAGGACAGATTTCAGAATCAGAATCAGAAATACTTTATTAATCCCAGAGGGGAAATTCTTTTGTCACAGTTACACAAAGATTATAAATATATATATATATATATATATATATATATATAAAAACAATAAATAAAGACAAATATAAAGGTGTGTGGGTAGGTACAATACTTACATTATTAAGAGTTATTAAGGTGAACCAAAAAGGACAAGTGAATAAATAGCAGCAGAGAATACTTTACTTTACTTATTGAACATGTAATATTGGACAGAAAATAAGTAATGAGGTCTAGTTTAATAACTGACTAAGTGTCAGAAACTTAAAGGAAAGAGTTATAAAGTTTGATGGCCACAGGCAGGAATGACTTCCTGTGGTGCTCTGTGGTGCATTTTGGGGGAATGACTCTTGCACTGAAAGTGCTCCTGTGTTTGAGCAGCAAGTCATGGAGTGGGTGGGAGACATCCAAGATGACATATAGTTTGGACAGCATCCTCCTCTCTGACACCACCGACAGAGAGTCCAGCTCCACCCCCACAACGTCACTGGCCTTGCTGATCAGTTTGGTGAGTCTGTTAGCGTCCGCTACCCTCAACCTGCTGCCCCAGCATGCAACATTAAACAGGACAGCACTGGCCACCACAGACTCATAAAACAACCTCAGCATCATTCTGCAGATGTTGAAGGACCTCAGCCTCCTCAGAAAATAGAGACGGCTTTGGCCCTTCCTGTAGAGGGCTTGGGTGTTCTTGGCCCAGTCCAGTTTATTGTCCATGTGCACTCCCAGGTATTTCTAATCCTCCACAATGTCCACAGGGACCCCCTGGATGGAAACAGGGGTCACTGGTGCCTTGGCTCTCCTTAGATCCAGAACCAGCTCTTTAGTCTTTGTCACGTTGAGCTGCAGATGGCTCAGTTCACACCATGTGACAAAGTCCCCCACCACAGCTCTGTACTCAGTCTCGTCACCCTTGCTGATACATCCAACCACAGCAGAGTTATCAAAAAACTTCTGAAGATTTATTTGTGTTGTGTTGAAAAGAGTAATAGTTATGTGTATGAGGGATCTTAAACTTTGGAGGAGGTGGGGGGGGGGGCATGGTGGCTCCACTTTAATCTTGAGAAGCTGCAGAGCTGCAGTCTATTCAACCCAGGGTTAGGGTTAGAATTTTGGATTTATTTAGACACTTTAACATTTATTGAAAATTTTATTCTTTTTACATGTTTATTTACAGCATTAAACATTGAAATGCATATTGTTAATAGGTTGTACAGTATATTAAAATTATTGGGAGAAAACTGGTCGTTCTATGTAAAAATCAGACGTTGAGCAAAATGGCATGCTTCTACTGTGAGATTGACAGTCGAATCATGCTCAGCCCATCGAACCATTGAATCTTTCGACTATTCTGGGTCAGCCCTAACTGGAGTGATATACTTTTCTGCAGATGACTCATACTGATACTGTAATGTAACTGCATAGGGTTAAAAAAGGTAGTCCTTCTTACAACTCAAAAAATGATTCCATGTAACAAAATCCAGGAAGTAATTTTCTTTCCATCTAAATGTATTTGGAAAACCCACTAGCATATGAAAATTATTTCTAGGAGACAGGGCTAATGAAAGACTGAAGCCTGTGGCCACATTGGATGTATATTTCTGAGGGAGCATCTGGAACTTTAGAGGTGGTTTTCTGGATTACATCCATGCAGATCTGTGAGACCATTTGTAAATTATGTGAACCACAGCAGCATGATGTGAATGTGAAGCCGGTACAGAAAAAAAAAAATTGGATGGATCAAGCTTTATAAAGTTGTCAAAAGTTGCATGATGCTTTTAAAGTTAGTTGCAGTTTACTCAGATTTCACACTGCTCAACAGATGGAATATCTGTCAGACTGTGGGCCCATGTAGTATAAAGCCTGACCAATACTGGATTTTTCAGGCCGACAGCAATTATGGTTTATCAGCTAATGTCAAAAAGTTACCTCTAACATATTTTTGCCTTTCTGCATAAATACATGACATAACATTTTGTTGAAAAATAAACTTAACAGTACTGTCCATTGGAGAAAACATGTAATGGCAACAGTTTATAAATTAATATATTTTGTGCTGCAATATCTATCCAAAATGATATATAGTATAGAGATCCACATGATTTATCAGTTTAACTCTATGTAGTCTGAGAGAAAGAAATTAGAGCATAAAATCTCCCCAAAGCACTTGCAAGTATTTGAGTATTTCATCCCTCTCTCTCTCTCTCCTTCACCCCAACCGGTCGAGGCAGATGGCCGCCCACCCTGAGCCATGGTTCTGCTCGAGGTTTCTGCCTCTTAAAAGGAAGTTTTTCCTTGCCTCTGTCACCTAGTGCTTGCTCTTGGTGGGAACTGTTGGGCTTCTGTAAATAGCATCATAGAGTACGGTCTAGACCTGCTCTTTTATGAAAAGCGCTGTGAGATAACTGTTGTTGTGATTTGGCGCTATATAAATAAAGTTGAATTGAATTGAATTTGTTGCTGCAATGGCACAGTGACAGTATGATTATGTCAGAGCTTTTCTCATCTGGATTATGATGTCTGGACAGTAAGTGGACTCGAAAGATATGCCACAGACCTAAACTAAATGCCTTGGTGCCCCACCATGCTGTCACTGATGCCTTTCAATTGAGCGTAACTGATGCACATTAAAAAGGACTTTGTCAAGGGGGGGGAGGCTGAGTGCAGACTGAGGTGAGGACCCAAACGCAGATCACAGCAAGGAGGATACAGTTCAAACAAAAGATTTATTCAGCAGCTTAAACAGGCTTAACCATGAGCACAGCAGCCAAAAGGTCCAAACAAAGGCATCTCCAAAAAGGCAGAGTAAAATCCAGAACAGGGCAGAGAAAAACAATCCAAATGCAAGGAAAGGATCCATGAAACAAAGCAACAGACAGGACCACTCAACATTAGACGCAAGAACATGACAAAGACTGGAAACACAAGCAGGCATATATATACACAGGGACTAATGAGCGGGGTGGAGCAACACAGGTGAGGGGATCAGGACTAATCAGATACAGGCAGGCAGACACAGTTAACAGGGCAGAAAGAAAAAAACAGGAAGGTGAGACAGATCATGAAACCAGAACAGAATACAGAATGAACCAAAATAACACAAGCAGACACTGATCCATGAACCAAAGTACAAAAACAAAGGCAGAGGTAGACTGATCATCAAGACGATACACTAACTAACAACAGGAACAACGCTAGACAAGAAAATCAGGCATTATTAATTTTTTATTATTAAGATTACAAAATAAAACAGGAAGTAAAGTTTGCGGGAACACACAAGGACAGACTTACCAAAGTAAAACATGGAGCATAAGACCAAGGACCAAGACACAGACCATAATAATAAACACAGAAGTACACCGACCAAGAAAACACTAAACATGAACTAAAGCACAGGACTAAGAACTAACTAAACAAGACTACACAGAGAAATACAGAACCAAAAACAGACTTAAACAAGAAAGACATGAACACAAAACCACACTTCTAACACACTTAAATCACTGACAACAACAAAATTATTATAAACAAGGTGAACATTCACTATAGGCTTTCTCCCAATGTGTATATCACATTGTGATATACTAGTACTGTTTTGTGTAGCGGAAGAATTGTGATTTTAAAATAAAAACACAGTAAGCAGTGACAGAAACAACTCTTCAGCACAGCTGGCCGTGTCAGAGTCTGAATGTGCTCTAGTTTACGTGCTTTCACTATAGCTCACAGAGAAGCACCATTCACCATGATACATACACTCCTTTTTTCTGCCTCCTATCTAGAGGACGTGTCAGTCAGGTTAAGAAACTTCTCAAAATGCTTCTTCCCCTTATTAATATCCCCAGCTGAGGTCCACAATTTACTGCCTTCAATGAAAACTTTTACATTTCAGAGTGTGTGCAGCTAAATGCAAAAACGTACCTGCCACAACAATCAGATGTAAGGTGGAGTTATGACGTCCTCTTCTGTTCTGGGCTTCACAGTAATAATTCCCACTGTGTTCAGCTCTGAAGTCAGTGATGGTGAAGTTCTGTCCTGATGCTTTTGGTGAGTCTTCATTCTCCTTGTACCAGGTATAATTAGCTGCTGGGTTAGCATCACTGCTGCAGGTCAGAGTCACTGAACTGCCCTCCACTATCTCAGCAGAGGGACTCACTGACACAGAGGGAAGCTTTGGAGCATCTGAAGAAGATCAAATAAATGAACAAAAATGAGGACAGATTTCTGTTGAAATGAGTAATAGTTATGTGTATGAGGGATCTAAAACTTTGGAGGTGTGTGTTGGAACCACTTGAATTATGCTCATTAAAATCTAAGAAGAGACCAGAAGAATGTCCCTCATACATGTTTTAGAGTAAACGGAGGTTATACCACCCAAAAATGCTGAAATATTTTGGAAAAACTGGAGTAGGGCTGTCCCCAACAAAGGATTTACATAGTCGAATCATGTGTGTTATTATGCACGGCGATTGCGAGTGGTCTCTATTCATTCAACTTGCACTGTAAATTTCCAGCTAAACAGAGGCTTTTGGAAGACCCTTTTCTCTCTCTCTCTCTCTCTCTCCTGTCATTCACTGGTCTTGTGCAGAGTTTTGTGTGCATGCCGTGCTGCCGACAACTGAATGCACGTCACGGTTCCTCGTGGGTCTAAAATAGCCGGCTATTTAAAAACAATGTAATATTCTTTGTGTGGTTCATCAACGGTGATAAATTATCCGAAAGCCCGAGGTGCGGACAACTCGGCGCAACACCAATGAAGCTGGGACTCCGTCTCTTCCAGTGGCGTTTTCTCCCAGAGGCCAAGGGAAGCCAGGCTTCCCCTGTTTTTATCAGACTATTTCTCATTTTAATAAAACACAATGTTTTTATTTTCATAAATCTTATGAACTGTTACTATCATCTCTTCCCCATTTCTCACTGAGTATTTTACAATAAGTGAAACAGCGTCCCTCTAAATGCGTTGGATGTGTGGTGAAACACTATATTGCACCACCGTAGACTGACCTGCAGTCTGACTACACGGGGGAGGCCAGGCAGAGTTGGCATCCCTTTGTGAAAAAAAAAGTAAATGATTAACCAATCAGACGAGGCCACTGTCATGCCACTGCCTATCTGTGATTAGTCAGGATGATGCCAAGGGAAGCCAGCCGCTGTCTGACTTCACGCCTGTCAAATCACAGCATGCGATCAACGTCATTCAGATGAAATAACGGGAGCTGTTAGCAACTTTAGCTGGTGCAGTTATGGAGGGTGGAGATTTGGAGGTTTAGTTATAATAAATAGCTTTATTAAACTACCACTACAGCAGCAATTTAAGATTAAATCTGATGGAAGACCAACGCCAAAACTGGAGCTGGCCTGGAGAGGAAAAAGGGGTTTCGGACGTTTAGTGAGGAAAACTACATCCGTACAGAGTGGCTAGCTGGTAGCGCCAAACTTCAGTTGACTCTGTTGCAGTGGGAAATTCTATAACTTGGTTATTGACCACTTCGCCACCATGACAGACAGGAGAATGCCCTTCCTTTTCAAATAGGGTGAGTGAAATGACACCTCCTTCTCTCCATGAACTTAACTGAACTGCAACTGTGTGTGTGTGATTTTTGATGTGGTTACATTGTTTGTTTTGCTTTGCTTGCCTGGAGTTAGCTGCTGAATGAATAGTCAGCTGAAGTAACCTTATTGTTTTTACTGCGGTTGTGTACGCATAGATAATGAGCTCTGGACAGCACCTGCCACAGGGCCCTGGGCCAGGTTAGGCTACCCCACCCCACGCCACTGGTCTCTTCAGCAAGTGTTCCTCCTCTGCCACTACACACATACACAATACACCTACACATGCGCACTGACGACCCAGGGTTAGGGTTACAATACATATATTTATACTTTTCTGCAGATGACTCATGTTGATACTGTAATGTAATTGCACGGGGTTAAAAAAGGTAGTCCTTCCTACAACACAAAAAATGATGCCATGTAACAAAATCCAGGAAGTACTTTTCTTTCCAGCTAAATGTATTTGGAAAAAGTTCTAGTTCTATGTAAAATCAGACGTTGGGCACCCCCATATAGAAAAATGGTATGATCCTAAAGTTAGCTGCAGTTTACTCACATTTCACATTGATAAAGACAAATTCAGATGTCTTCCTCCCCAGCTTGTTTTCTGCTACACAGTAATATTCTCCAGAGTCAGAGGACTGGATGGACCTGAAGACAAGCTGTGGTTCTTTACTTAGAGGATGAAGGTTTGGATTTCCATTCTCCTTGTACCAGGTGTGTTTAGCTGCTGGGTTAGCATCACTGCTGCAGGTCAGAGTCACTGAACTGCCCTCCACTATCTCAGCAGAGGGACTCAGTGACACAGAGGGAAGCTTTGGAGCATCTGGAGAAGAAAACATGAACACATTTAATTTCAGTATGAGGTTGAGTTTTCACAGTGGAGCATTTTAAAGGGACGAACTCAAAGTGGAGGTGCAGCTTGATTTCCTCCTGTATCAGAAATTACATGTTGTCCTGTTGGACACTTTATTACTAATGCAAAGAAGACGTTTAAAAGAGAGTGGTAATCTTCATGTCATTTTAAGATGTGTGTTTGTGTGTGTGTGTGTGTGTTTTGAGGGTCCATCTAAGGCACATATTGGAAAATACCGAACTAGAAGGATCTATAAATAAAAGAGGAACAGATGTCTTCATTTTAGACTCAACTGTCAACACACACACACACACACACAGTAACCTTCATAAGATGTTGAACATTTGGAACTAAATTAATAAATATTCAGATGAAAATGTTACCTGTGACAGACAGAGTGACTCCAGGTGAACCAGTATATTTCCCACCTGGTTGGTTTGTTATGAACCTGAACTTGTACTCAGCTGAGTCGCTCTCTCTCAGGTCTGTGATTCTCAGAGTGCAGAAGTTTTCATTACAGGTATACTCGACACGACCTGAATACTCTGACTTTGTTTTCAGATCCACAGTTTCATCACCTTTAAACCAGAATTTTTCTTCAACTGTAGTATAATCGTCATTAATAAGGAATGGATATCTAAAGGTGCAGTTTATTTCCACTGTTGATCCTTTTAAGGCACAGATCTCTGTAGAATTGTAAGTCACTCCCCAGCCAAACAGGCTCTGTACCACTGTAACACAGAGCACATCAGACATAACAATCAAAATGAATAACTTCATTTAACATTCAGTTAATAAGACAAAGAGGATCAAACTACTGATATGATTTGTGGAAAGGAGACCTGGACAAGCTCAATTATCTGACTGATAATCTGCAGTTATTGACATAACAGTTCATAATCATGCATCTATCTAACTACTCAACTGGAATTTTATCAGGTATTTATCATATTTTATCATCACTGGGACACAGAAATATTTGTTACTCCGGGTGTTGCCTGAAAAGTGCATCTTATAAAAAGTCTTCCAAACAAAAAAATGTATAAAATGATATATTACACACTTTTCTGGGATAGAGCAGAAGTTCAGTATGATGTTGTTTTGTATCATTGTTTTCCTTTCTAACTTGTAACAAACACAATGAGTGGCTTGATTTCCTCTTGTATTAGAAACTACATGGTGTCCTGTACCTTGAATTCTAATTGCACACTTTGTTACTGAAGCAGTGGTGGAAAGACACGCTGAAGGAGAGGTAATCTTCACGTCTTTCAGAAGTTTCTTCGATAATTTTCTTTCATTCATTTTTTTGACTGCAGTTTCTGTAAAGTGTGTGTGTGCATTGGCAATTAGGGTGCATCTAAGGTGTCTTTAAAAGTGGCGTGCTATTTATACGCCATTCCAAGATATCATGTTACTGTAGGGCTCATATTTGAAATACCAAGGTAGAAGGATGTTGCATCTGAAATTAAGGGTCAAGATTGCAGAATAAACACAATCAGAGAATGTCTATGATGGTGGTCACAATATTTTGTGAACCAATGACATGATGACAAATGTTATTTTGCAAAATATTCAGTGCTTTTGTAGTGAAGAGAGGAAATAAGAAATTATTATGTAACATGTCTACAATATCATGGGTAAATGATTTGGTTTTATCCAATTCTACACTGAGTAACATGCAGCATATGTACAGTACAATAGGTTAAAAGCTCGACCTTGTTGGTGTCATGTCAGGGAATGTAAACTCACACACTGAAGGAGAAGAGAAGTCCTCATGTCCTTCTACACCACAGGAAACAGCTTCTTCAGGATACAAGTAGCGTGAATAAGATGTTCCTCTGCTAACATACATTCCCTTGATAAACCAGATGTAGTCAATCTGACCATGTAGACGACAACTGCTGTGACAATTCATCTCTGCCCAGTTATAAGACTGGTAGACCCGTAATCTGCTCACCTGCACCTGGAGATCTGAATATGTGAATAAGGAACAGAAATCTTCATTTTAAAGTGAACTGTCAACACACACAGATGCAAGTCATCTTGTTGATCACTTGAAGCTAAACTAATAAATATTCAGATGAAAATGTTACCTGTGACAGACAGAGTGACTCCAGGTGAACCAGTATATGTCCCACCTGGTTGGTTTGTTATGAACCTGAACTTGTACTCAGCTGAGTCGCTCTCTCTCAGGTCTGTGATTCTCAGAGAGCAGAAGTTTTCATTACAGGTATACTCGACACGACCTGAATACTCTGACTTTGTTTTCAGATCCACAGTTTCATCACCTTTAAACCAGTCTGTTTTCAGATGCAACTGTTCTTTATCTTGCAATTTAGTAAACCAGAATGTTTCCTCAACTGTAGTATCACTGTCATTTATTCTGGATGGGTATCTGTAGGTGCAGCTTATTTCCACTGTTGATCCTTTTAAGGCACAGATCTGAGTAGAGGTGTAAGTCACTCCCCAGCTGTTCTGGCCCTGAATCACTGTAACACAGAGCACATCAGGAATTACAACCAAAATAAACAACTGCATTTAACAATAAGTTAAACATACAGTGTGTAATTCCTGGCCTCATGCTCCAAACAAAATGGAGGTAGCATTTCACCTCCTTCTTCCCCTCAGCCAGGCTACTCTCTAAGTGATTGTGCTCCTCTGCTCTTTTCTATTCACAGCTGTTTATGTCTCCCTGGGAAAGTGGGCGTCACTTCTTCTGCAACAATGAAGTTGAAAAGACCATCACCTTGTGTGATGATCTGTGGGGAGACGCTTTTCTCCTGCCTGTAGGTGTGTCTGCTCCTCTCTGTTGAGGTGGTGGCAGTAGAAACGAGAGGTCGAGGAGCGCGACAGAGAGGGAGAGCAGCTCATGCAGCGTCGACAAGCTACTTCTTCGTTGTTGGGACCCAGAAATATTTGTTCTTCCAGATGTTAAAGATTTGAGGATCTCAACAAAATGCATCCATAGGGCTGTTTTGTATTGTTCTTTCCGACAATGACCAGTAGTGTTGTAGTACACAAGACCGGTCTTGGTCTCAAGACCACCTTTTGATGGTCTCGGTCCCCTCTCGGGATTGACTGCATTTGTTCTTGTTCTCGACTCTGGATTATTTCAAGAGCAGTCAAGACCTGAACTTTGGAAATATCAATATATTGCCTGAATGTTGTCTGATTTATTTGTTAATATACTAACTTTTGATGTAAAACGTATTGCTTCAAATGCAACCAATAACGCTAATTAAAAACGCAGTTGTTACTGTTAATGGCTGTCACCCCTCCCCGCCCTCCTTCACACGCACTCACACAAGAAAGTGAATGGGGGAGACAGGCGAAGCTGTGGCTTTCTGGGAGCAGGAAGATATGTCAGCAAAATCTTCGTAATAACATTTAGCTGCATAAACCATAAAGAATGAATCTGTCAAACAGCGTCCAGAAGAAAACACACAGCAATCTGTTGAGGGAAGTAGCTAATGAAGTTAGTTAGTTTGAGACTGAGGACAGGGCATGGGGTGACAACTTGTTCCTAAGATACAGTTTTGCTTGTGATAAACAATGATGAGACAGGCCACAAAAAGCTATGTTGCTAATGTGTAAGTTAAGTAACATCACCGTTAGCTACTGTCAGCTGCACGCAGCTCCGGACATTAAAGCTGCACTCTGTGGTACCGCTTCCTCATTTGTGTGAGAGAGTTAGCTTTGAGATGTGACGGCAGGGAGTGGAGACCAAGTAACACTCCTCCACTTCTATGGAAAATGTACATATTAAATAGGTTTCTCTGTATGGCCATAAGCACACGGCACTTTACTTTAAAAGAGCTAATTTTGAGTTTGAATACACAGTTGCAGATCAAAATGAAGGATCAAATACGGAAGACAAGAGTAACCTGAAAACCTAATGCTTGCACAAAAAATTGTATTGTGTAATAAAACAATAATGATAATTACAGTATTTTTCCTCAATAACAATAATACAAATGTTCAATAAATGTTTGATTTTGACTCTGTCTATATAAACTTTGTTCTTGGTCTTGACTACAACACTACTAACCAAAGTAAGAGGAGAAATACTGTATCAGTTATGGGAGAGTCTGTGCTTTTCTTGGTCAGTTCTCTCTGTTCATTGTGTGGTCAGGTTGCTGCGTAAGTGTGAAAGCTAAAAATAAATGCAGAACACTGAGGTGTGAGAGATTGTTTATGGCAGTTATGATATAAACAAAAGATAAAAGCTAAAAACCGTTTTTGACGCTGAACATGGAAACATCACACTGATGTCAGACATTACAAAAGGAACTAGCAGGGTTTGGTGCAGATGTATGAATATTTGAGAGAAGTCTGTCTGTGATGACTTCACTGTGAGACCAATATACCTCCAAAAACTATACTGTGATAAAAGCAGCTGCAGGCTCAGCGATAGAGCAAATTAAACAGGACAATTTGTTTTTAAAGAGTCACAATTAAAAACCACGATATTCTCAGTTTACAGCATGTAAAAGTACTTAGCACACAGGTAGCCTACTTTTTGCAAAGGACAAAGCAAAAGAAATTGGCCACAGCAAACTTTCTAATATCCAATAAAATGTACACAAACACAAACAACTATATTAAAAAACATTAACATCTGGGGAGTTTCCACAACTGTAAATTAAAACTAATTTTTTCTAGCTTTTCTGGGTTTGCCTTTCACACAACTCTAAGCCACTTATTTCTACATGTGACCTTCAGCCTACTTTTACAAGACCAGCATTTTCACATATTCCCTCTTTTATTGCAATGAATGTAAGTTTAGATATAACAGTACCTGACACAGAGAGAAGGAAGACGACAAATCCTCTCGCTGCTGCAGTTAAACTCATATTTGCTCCTCTCATCTCTCTGTGTGGCTTCAGAGACAATAAAACATGTCAGCAGATAAAATAATGTACACAGGAGATATACAGTATCAATCTCATCAATAAATAATTCTACTTACAGTGAAGAAGGACGCTGTCTTTAAAGATACCTTTCCTCTGTGGTCAGTGAGCAAAAGACGGATGTCAGGCTGTTAGACAACTAGATTTCCTTCCTCTTTAGATTACTAATATACATGATGAGCTGAATGCAAATTAACACCATATCAAAATAAAGTTTGACATTTTACAACTATAAATTTAATAAGAGAATAAGAAAATAATATTACTGTTGGTATCAAACCTGTTTAAGAAAAGACTATTCAAAAAACAAGCGCAAAAACAAGAAAGGTGTTTAAGTTGGTTTGATGCTCACTTGACACGTCTAGTGCATCTTTAGACAGTGAAATAACCTTTATACCAGTATAAGTTTAAAGATGGACTGCAGAAGTATGGGATGCAAAAAGTGTAAGAAAAGTAGATCAGAAACAATGAATTACATTTTGCAGCTCTCTCACTCACAGTCATTCTGACTCTGTGTCACTGTAACACAGAGCACATCTGACAAGATGCTGCTGGAGGTAAGACAGAAAATATGTCTTCTTGTAATTTGGGTGAAGTGACTCTTTGAAACAGACAGTGGAGGGAGCTCTCAGAGTGAGGAAGCTTTAACGTGCCACACTTAAGCTTTCCCACTAGAGGGCAGTGAAACATCACAGATACTGAATCAGGACGCTAAAACATTTTACCATCCATCACTGAATGTTTACTCAAATCTACCTTTGTTGCTTTATTTTCACTTCTACCCAAAGCTATTTGCATTTTAGCTCGTTTACCCTGGACATTTAATTCATTAAGTATTAGAGGTCCAGATAAAGTTCAGAAAGTGTCAATGCAGACATTTGGGACCAACGTCTTTGACATATCACAATAGCAACAAACTTTAGATTTTGTGATTGGTTTTGCATAAACTATCAATGATGGGCTTTTATTCTGAAAGGCTTCACATTTAGTTAACCTCAACCCGCTCTGCTCCCATATATGACACCAAAAATGGACTAAATTGACATTTGCAGCTCAAATTTAGGTTAAGCTCCTCTTCATTAAACTGTCTGTGCATCCTCATATCAGCAACATCCCAAATCATCTATTACACTGTGGCACATTTCATCCTCATAGTGACAAGAACTGAGAATGTGAAGAATAAGCCAAAGCAAAAGAACACATTTGAATTTTATTTAAAGCTGGTAAATAAAATTGTGTTATGAAAAATTAGCAGACAAGCTGAAATCCAAACCTTTATCACACAAATGTTTCCAACTACAGAGTTGTCCAACAGGTCCATCACTTGTTGTGGAAGCTGGCTGTTATTTGAATCAGCCACAGGAATTCTTAGAAAAAGTAACATCTAGCAAAGTGTGCTACTTGCAATGTGTGAAATAGTGTATATGGAGTTAAATGTGATGCTTTCAGTTCACTGTCCCTGTTTTGAACAGACTTCAACCAGGACAGGTGCAAACACAGAAGTTGTTTATTTTGTTCAGTTCAAAATAACATTTTCCATAAAAACTTCACAGTTCAGTCCTCACATTCTGTAATATAACTAACTAATATAACTAACTGGAAATAATAAGCTTACATTATAGTTTAAGCAGTAAGATAAGTCACAGACAACCTGACTATCCGCTGATCTAAACAATAAATCACGTCTGAAACGTCGACATGATTCAGTTCAACCTGCCAACACCACCTTCTTCTAAACTTTCTGCTACATGCGGCTGCTGTCTGTGCTGCTGACTCCACCCTGCTGCTGCTACTGGAAACTGAAAAGGAAAACGTTTGGAGTTGTAGGTAAATGGATCCACTTCCTCCACAGCTTCGATCTCCGCGTTGATATTTCAGTCGTCCTACTTTGTTTCCATGAGTCTGGTTCAACTGCATCTGAAGAAAATCACATAAAACTTGTGTAAAGTTAGAGTTTTAAATTTAACTGTAAATCTGAAGTCGGCCTGTTTTATTTTGATGCAGGAGGCTCTAACCTGACTGGACTTCACACCATGTCTTCCTGCTGCTCTGTGTCTTCTGTCTGTGCTGCAGTGACGCTCTTAAAGTCTGAGATGTTCTCATACACAGGACCAGAGTCTAACTGATGGGAGAGACGACAAAATGAGGCTCAATTAACCTCTTTCATTAAACCTGCATATAATTAGAATTCATAAAACATCAAATCAGGTTTAAAAGTGAATTATTTTTTTGACCAAATGCTTAGCCTCTCTCTTTTAAAATTACAAACAATAATTAAACTAATAATAATAATGAGTTTCCACTGGTTGTCCTCAGTTTGTAGTATGAGGAGATAAATTTTGCTGCCATGATTTGGCATTTGGGCATTTTCCAAAGTAAATAAGAGAGTTTCTGTCTGTCTGATATAATTTGAACTTGAGGTAGATTTGGGAAATGTTTGGGAAGTGTTTTTCTTTTAAGGTTTTATATTTAGGACATGAGGTTAGAAAGTGCAGCTCTGTCTCTACATGTTCTCTGTCAAACTGGGAGCAGTCTCTCTTCTTCTGGTAGCCCTTTTCTAAGGCCAGGCTGTATGTTGTCAACACTTTTCTTAGTTTACTGTGCTCAGCTAATTTGCCAGTGTGAATTCTCTTTTTAGGGTCAGATAACATTGTAATTTGCTTTGTGTTTTGGTTGTTTCTTGCCAGTATTCAGTATATTTATTCTTTTTGCTTGTTGATAATTTGGTCTGCTTGAGTTGGTGTTGCTGTCCTGAGGCTGTTGGGGACTTGTTACTGCAGAGAGCCTGAGGACCAGCTGGCTGATGGGACTCTTCTCTGGTTTCAGCTCCTGGTATGTTAGGGCTTTGTGATGATATGTCTGGGGGTTAACTGATTTTAAGTGATTGTAAAATTTAATTATTGGCCGAGCTCTGCTCTACACAGATTATTTGGTGTTTTTCTCTGCACCTGTAGGATGCTCTTACAGAACTCGCTGTGGAAAGATTCTACAATTGTTTTGTCCCATTTGTCAAATTCATTATTTAGTTGTGGTCCCCAAATTTCCCTGCCATACAGAATAATGGGTTATAGTTATTGCATTGTGAGAGAAAAAAAATTAAATTGTAGATTTTTATATTAGTACTCACTATATTTATTTTAGGAAATAAGTTTCGGTCACAATGTAACATTTTTAAAGTAAGAGCCACAATATTAACATTTTGATTATTGATTATTGAAAAGGTCACGTTTTTACAATAGAAACGCTTCATACATGTAGCCTAGGTGAGATTTAAACACAGACAACTGTTGATCCTATGGGGACCATGGAAACACCTTTGGCTATATACATACATTTGCATGTCTTTTGTCAGCTCAGGAAGAGTCAATGAGTGTATGCTAAAACTCCAGATAAGATTACCATTTGTTTTGTAGTTACCGTTTGCTGTTGTCTTTGAACAATGATTGTAAATGGTGACTAAAGTGTATTCAAAACGAGCTGCTTTGACTGCACTGACTGAAGTGCTTTTGAGGCTGCAGCCACTGACCTGGACGAAATAACTGACACTGTGACATCCTACATCAGTTTTTGCGAGGACGTGTGTGCCGACTAAAACCTTCCGCACATACAACAACCAAAAACCCTGGTTCACATAGAAACTCAGGGAGCTTCGTCAGACCAAAGAGGAGGCCTTCAGAAGTGGGAACAGAGTCCTGTACAACCGGGCCAGGAACACACTGATTATAGAGGTCAAAGCAATAAAGAAGAGCTACGCTGAAAGCTAGAAAACAGTTTCATAGCCACCAACCCTGCATCAGTGTTGAGAGGCACTCACTAACTACAGGAGACCATTCCCCAACACGGCTGGTACTCAACGACTGGCTGACGAGCTGTCCGGTCTTTGTTCTACCAGACTGTGAGGCCCAACAGTAGGTTTGAGATGTCTGTGAAGATTCTCAGTCATCCAGATCATAGTTATCCAACGAAGGTTAAAGTCAAGGGCAACTGGACTTGGTTGAATCTTGTTAGGTTTGAGAAGCCCACAGTCACACCTCTCACCCATTCCAACTTCAACTTCAAACAGTCACCTTCCCCCACTGCCACCCTCTCCGACCCCTCACCTGCACTCACGATTTGTCAAGAGGATGTGCGCCAGCTCTTCCAGAGGCAGAAGATCAGGAAGGCTCCTGGTCCAGAGACTGTGTCACCACCCGGCCGGAAAATCAGTGCAGACCAGGCCCCCATCTTCACACAGATCTTCAACAGATGACTGGAGCTATGTGAAGTTCCCTCCTGCTTCAAACGCTCCACAATCATCCCGGTCCCCAAAACACCCTCTATCTCTTGATTAAATGACTACAGGCCTGTCGCCCTGACATCTGTAGTCATGAAGTCTTCTAAAAGTGTTGGCCCACCTGAAGGACATTACAGGCCCCTTGCTGGACCCCCTGCAGTTTGCCTACAGGGCTAACAGGTCAGTGGATGATGCAGTCACTTTGGGACTGCATTACATCCTGCAATACTTCGACTCTCCAGGGACATATGCAAGGATCCTGTTTGTGGACTTCAGCTCGGCGTTCAACACCATCATCCCGGACATCCTCAGCACCAAACTCAACCAGCTCACTGTGCCTCCACCTGTCAGTGGATCACAAACTGCCTGGCTGACAGGAGTCAGAAGGTGAGACTGGGGAACATCACATCACATCTCCCCCTCGCTCCCATGACCCCCTCTCTCTCGCCCTGTCCGTTCCATCGCCCCGCTCCCGCTCTCTCTTCGGCGGTAGACCTACTATGAGTTGTGTTGCCAGTGGAACCGGCGCACTAATTCATTAAACTTTAAATAAAATATGTAAAAAGTATTGGTATCGCTATCGGCAATACCAGCCTGGATATTACTTGTTATTGGATCGTACAGGAATTAAGGTATCGCACATCACTACTTGTTACAGCTACTGAGAGCAGCCTTCTATATATTTTACTGTTGCAGCTATTTTTCCCTGTATGTTAATGAGGCTGTGAGATTCCCGACTGGGGATTGGCTGGTTCTGAGGAAGTTCTGGCTGGTCCCACCTCCCACATCTGAGATCCCCAATTGGAGCGGCGCAACAACCCTACTCCAATCCCTGAGCTGCCTGCAGGACCGCCTTCAAGCTCCTCTGGTTCAAATAGGCTATCCCCTGTTCTATTTCGTATAGGCTTCGCCCTCTAAGAGCTGTCGCTATTGGGTTCATCCCCGCGCGCATGCGCAGTCCTGAAGATTTCTTTCGCGCCCATGTGCCATGCACGGGCCTCTCTCAGGTCCGCAATTTAGGTATATAATACCGGCGAGACCAGAGATCTGCTCCCCTTTTTTTCTTCAGCGCTGCATAGCAGTCATTTCGGAGAGCAGAGTAGCATCTAAAGAGCAATTTTCCTGACTAAAGAGCTTTTCCTATGGCTACTCACCGCTCTACCGTTGAGGTCCGCCGCTCGGAAGGAGTCCGCCTCTGCCCGTCCTGCCACGCCGGCTACATCATGGGGTTTGATCTCCACGCGGCCTGGCTCTGACTCCCCGGGCCTCGCGCCCCTACTGCGCACAGCTGCCCGTGGAGGAGAAGCGACGGCGGGTCGACGCAGGAGGAGGAGGGACGACGAAGCTAGCTGGGCTAAGCCAGTTAGCTTCACGGCGGACCTCGCCGGCGGGACTGCTGGCGATGCAGGGCTCGAGTCCTCTGACTCTGCTCCCTCCATTGCTGGCTCCCCGCCAGGCTCTCCCCTCTTCCCGCTGGAAGACCTGGAGTTTGACTTGGAGCTGGATAAGAAGGCGGCGTCGCTAGCTCCTGCTCCACTTCCGCCTTCCAGCTTGCCGTCCTGCGGGGCTCTCTTCCGGGATCTCCCCAACATAATCAAGATGGATGCTGAGCTCAAGGGCGTGCAGATGCCTGCTGAGCCTCCTGCACCTGCTCCTAGCGCCATGCTCGGCAACATCTACCAGCCAGAGCAAGCGTCCAAACAGGTTCCTGTGTGGCCCCTTTTTCCACCGCTTCAGCCTTTTCTCTCCGAAGCGGGGGCCGAGCCTGGGAAGCTGAAGGCGCCGGTGGCGAGGTACGTCAACTTCACGAAGTTTGAGGGCCTCACTGACCGTGGGTTTCTCTCTGTTCCACCTCTGGAGCCCAGCCTGGCAGCCATCCTGCTGCCTAAAGCCACTTTTTTCGGCAGGAGGAAGCCGACTCCGCCCTCCGCCCGCGACCAGGTGACGGCTCGAGTCACCGACCGCTCCCACCAGTGTGCCGCCCAGGTAGCAGCCGCCATCAACAACATATCGCTGCTGGCCTCGTCCATGTCATCTGTTGCTGCTCAGCCCGACGCCCTTTCCCCCGAGCTCGCCAGCGAGTTTGGGAAAGACACGGCCGCCATTTTGTCGCTCTCCTCTGCGGCGGCGGTCGGCCTGTCCCGGATATGGCGTGGATGACGATGCTGCAACGCAACATGTGGCTGCACATGTCCGATCTGCCGGAGCAGATCAGGAAAGTGTTGCTGGACGGCCCCATCAGCCCCGATGGGCTGTTTGGGCCGCTCCTCCAGGATGCAATCACACACCTGCAGCAAGCTTCGGACGAGGCGGACAAGGTGAAGCGGCACACAGCGTGGAGCAGAGCGCCACCTCAACACCCACGGCGCTCACAGGGCTCCCGGCGTGATCGCCGCGACTCCCGCCCCAGGCCGAGGCGCCCCGCGGCCACTGCTGCGGCTGCCGTCAAAGAACAGGCGAGCGGCTTGCTCCTGGTCCAACCCCCCCGCCGAGCCTCCCCGCAAACAGCGGAGGTATTGACAGGACGCGGGGGACGTGTGTTTTCTTCCCGGAACAGCCGGACACAACGGCTCTTTTCAGAGCCAACCAAACGTCCATAAAGAGCATGTTCCTAACAGTCAGCCTGCCCCTCTCTCCCCTGAGCTTCCTGCAGATGATGAAACACACGTCTCCCACACACAAGCAAGCTTCGCTGCGCACGCACACGCTGCTTCAGTTGTTGAGCCGCTGTTGTCCCTCTCTCATATTATCATGAGTGAAAAACATTCACATCAGATAAACACAACAGCCCACCCACACTCCCTGCCTCTCTGCGGCCTCCCCACCTCTCACCCTTCAGTGTGTGTTAGTGGAGGTTTTTCACCGTGGCACGAGTCTGACACTGAGAATGAGCGGCCCGAGTGTTTCACACTATCGCCGCCGCAGCCCTTTCACCTCAGCCCTCCCATGGGCCGTGTCGGGCGGCTCTGCAGCTCACACGGCGGCGGAGAGGGCTCTTCTCTGGCTGTCAGAAATGTCCACAGAGGCCCCTCAGATTTTTGCTCGCCCGCTTTAGAGCGTTGCTGCGCGTGGCAAAATCTGCGCATGAACGAGTGGATGGCGAGATTAATAAAGAAAGGTTACACTCTCCAATTCGCCAGCCCCCCTCCTCCTTTCAGCAGGGTGCTGGAGACCGTCATGTCATCGCAGTCAGAGACATCTGCTCTGATGGCAGAAATAACAGAGCTCCTGAGCAAAGGAGCGATTTCAAAAGTCCCGCGGGGCGAGGAGAACGAGGGCTTTTACTCCCGTTACTTCCTGGTGCCCAAGAAAACGGGCGGAATGAGGCCGATCCTGGATCTCTCCTCCTTCAACAAATGCATAATGAGGAGGCCGTTCCACATGCTCTCAGTCAGGCACGTATTGGAATGTGTACGTTCCGGGGACGCCTATTCCATGTCCCCATCATCCCCAGACACAGGAAATTCCTGCGTTTCTCTTTCAGAGGAGCCCAGTTTCAATACAACCGCCTGCCTTTCGGCTATTCTCTGGCCCCGCGCACGTTCTCCAAATGTGTGGAGACAGCGCTGGAGCCGCTGCGCAGGTCGGGCGTCAGAGTGTTGTTTTACCTGGACGACTTGATTGTCATGGCATCGTCCAGGGAGAGCTGTGCGCTACACACGATGAAGCTCGTGAAACACCTGTCCCGCCTGGGGTTTGCCATAAACTGGCAGAAGAGCTCTCCTCTCCCCTCCCAGTCAATAATCTATCTGGGAGTGCATCTGGACTCAGCCCACATGAGAGCCAAATTTTCTCCAGCCAGGCTGGAAGCTCTCAGCTCTCTGCTTTCACGTATCGCTCCGCACAAAGTGGTAACGGCTTTGTCTGTGATGCGTCTACTGGGCATGATGTCGGCCAGTCACGTGGTGGTCCCTCTGGGTCTCCTCCACATGAGGAAAATCCAGAGAGTTCGGCCGTCTCCGCTCGATCCATAAAGCACAAAAGACGCCTGCTGTCCGTTCCCCCCTCAGTACAGTCAGACCTGACGTACCGGAAATCCCCTCACGTGCTTTCAGCGGGGGCCCCCCTCGGGAAAGTGACGTCACATGTCACAGTGTACACGGACGCGTCTCTCATTGGCTGGGGCGGGATGTGCCATTCTCACGTGGTGGGAGGGAAATGGCCACAGCCTCCATCTCTCCACATAAACTGCCTGGAGCTGTCCACAGTGCTGAAAGTGCTGAAACACTTTGCTCCACTCCTGAGAGACACATGACAAACATGACAGCCGCGGCTTACATAAACCGTCAGGGCGGCGTCTGCTCGGCTCGGCTACTAGAGATAGCCAGGAGCCTGCTGCTGTGGGCCCACGTGAACCTGCGCTCTATCAGAGCACTCCACATTCCCGTTGTTCAGAACCGAGCCGCGGACCTCATGTCACGCGGCGGTCCCTCTCAGAACGAGTGGAGACTGAATTCCACTCTTACTCAGGAACTGTGGGACAGATTCGGGGAGTCAGAGATAGATCTGTTCGCCTCACGAGAAAACGCAAAGTGCGCACTGTGGTTCGACACGGGACGAGCCGCCACTGGGCGTGGACGCCTTCTCACTCAGCCCGTGGCCCAGAACGCTCCTTTATGCCTTCCCCTCGGTTCCTCTGATTCCCCGCCTCCTGGCGCGCATTCAGGAGGAGCTCCTAACAGTGATTCTGGTGGCACCAGAACTTCATCACACCAATGTTTCCAACTACAGAGTTGTCAAACTGGACCATCACTTGTTGGGAAGCTGCTTTACAAATAATATAACACACACATTAGAGGAAGTTTACAGAAACATTGACAAGCTTCCCGCCATCAATATCTGGTCCGCTGCCAGATTCTGGTGCTTTGATGGCGGCAATAAAAATATAAATAAATAAAGCTTTGATAGCTGCCAAAATAGATCTCGTTCATGACAGCAAAAGTTAGTCAAATAATCACTTCCTCTTTAGTGGTTTCGCCTACAAAATTAAAGCACGAGAACCTTGTTTACTGCAATTCAGTTTTGGGGCTTTTACTTTGAAAGATTCTGGATATTAAAGAGTCTGTAGCTGCTTGACTCTCCTCTAAAGCCGTCAGGAAACGTGATTCCCCTCAGTGTCCTCTGACTGGAGATACTGGGGAATTGCAAAAGCTTCTGTGGGTTGATGGATGCGGATCAAACACCAAAACAGAAACGGTGCAGCACATGTCGTGATCAGAGAGACAGAAGGGGAAAACAGAGAGACTGGATGGAAGGCAGACAGAGTAATAACTGGGGGAACAGACGTAACACTTGTACTGGCAGACATGGGGCAAAATAAATAACAAAACAGACAGAACACATGTAACAAAATACCAGACAAGAATCTAACTGAGACATTAACAGAAACCTACATACCACACAAACACCGACCAACTATAACACAGGGATCATAACAGACAAAACCTAAACGAGAACCCAGAACTAGAACACAGAGTACCGAGCAGACTAAACCAAAATGATGCAGAGAAAGAACTAGAAGCAAATGCTACAACATGAACTAAGGCACAGGACTAGGAACCAAGACATGGAACAAAAACCTAGACTCCCCAACAAGACACACAGACAGGAGTGAAACCCAAAAACCAGACACAGAGAAAACAAAATCAAAACACAGAGAAGACATGGCCAAAATAATATAATCCAGACAAGCCCATGACAGGATCGTGACAAGTTCAGTCTGTTTCCCACACATACGCTTTACTTCAGCGGCCGCCCAAGTATATCAATGACACATTGTAGCATTTTCAAAGAAACTCTAGTTTAATAGTGTCACATGGGTTTGGTAATGGTATTGGTAAATGTTCTGTATTTGTATAGCTCATTGCTAGTTTTTGCCACCACTCAAAGCGCTTTACACTATGTAGTGATCAGCCAGTGTTTTAATTATTTTATGCCAAGAAGAGATTCCAAAAATCTTTTCTTGTCTCTCCCTTTGGAAAGGGGGGGATGGTGGTTGAGAAATTTCCCCCTCAAAGACAGCCTGACCTAGTGAAAGTTTTGGTTATCCCTAAGTGCTGTTTTGGCCAGTTGCCACCTTTGGTGAAGCCGAGATAAGACTCGGTGCCTGACTGTTAAAATGACAATATTAACACTGACCAGAAACTAACTTTCTCCTGATCAGCCTATCAGAACTCTTTTGGAAGGAGGACAGGAAACCCTAAACTACCCCTCCACACACGTAACCATGGCAACTGACCTTTGCCTTTGTTTAATTACCTCACATCAAAGGATATTCACATCTTCACACCCAGATGTGTATTGGTGAGAAACTCCAGACGCTGGAGAAAGGACACTGCCCACATTCCTTTATGGGGGACAAAGGAATACTGTCTCCTTATAACTAGCATTACCTTATGTAATTAAATAATCTTTGGTAAGTTACTTAGCAGGTCTCTCCACGCAGTTAGAG
Source organism: Micropterus salmoides (assembly GCF_014851395.1). Taxonomy (NCBI): domain Eukaryota; kingdom Metazoa; phylum Chordata; class Actinopteri; order Centrarchiformes; family Centrarchidae; genus Micropterus; species Micropterus salmoides. Next base: position 66,314,831 of record NW_024040040.1, on the reverse strand, counting down.
TAGTTATATTACTGTGTTGTTGCTATTGAAAAGAAGAATCCAGATAAGTTAATTCTGCAGTGTTTTGCATTTTCAGCAATGATCCATGACGTTCTTTTAAGTGATGTTGTAACTAATTCTTTATTTCCAGCTCCTTCTGTCTTCTTATACTTAGAAATGATATATAACCAAAATGTTATCCTCTGTTAAATAATACATTTCCCCAGCTCCTGAGCAAATGATCGTTTAAAGAAATAATCAGTTATCCCAGTCTCCTCTCAGGGACCAGTGTCCCCCAAGAGGACAAACTAAGTATTACATGCCATCGTTCTGAAAGGCCGTTTCTGCTGTATAATTGTTAGTGTATTTAACCATTAAGGTTTGATTGTGGGAAGATATTTTATTAAAATACGCGCAAATAGACTTAAAATAGACATTACAGTTAAAGGACCGGAAGGGTTGGACGGTGGAACCGGATGTTACGCAGCAGACGATTGTTTTTGGACACCGATTGAAAGTAAACAGCGGGGAAGCGATGAATTGTTAAAATGTTTAAAAAAAATTTGACAGTTGATCCTGGGAGAAAGGATCGGTTGGCAGCTGGAGGTCGGAATAGGGTACTAAAAAGAATGGAGAAGCTGAAGAAAACAGCGGGCATGCACAACTATGTTGAGAATGGGCCAGAGTGGGGAGATTCTGACATAGCCGATAGTGATGGAAGCATGGAGATAAGTCAAGATGGTGGGAAAATGAGGGACAAAAGAGAAAATACTTTTGCTGGGTCCAGTACAAAGAGGATCAGGAGTAATGAAGAGTAGAAAGGTCAAGAAGGGCTGGAGTTTAAAATCATACTGAGATTTGGTGAGGAGAGGGGAATTTCGTCAATGAGTCCGGTGAAATTGACAACTGTCTTGAGAAACCAGGTCGGGGACATTGTAGTGGCCAAGGTGTTGAGAGATGGCAATTTAATGATCGGTTGTAAAAACAAAGAACAGAGAGAGCGGGCTGGAGGGATTAAAGAAACTGGGGTTCAAAGTAATAACATTAAGTACAAGCCAATTGAAAGAGGAAGTAAGTGGAGTAAGGGAGTGATTTGGGGGGTGCCAGTCTGAGTTACAATGGAGGAAATCAAATCAAATCTAAAAGGAGGAAGTCTAAAAGGCTAAAAGGTTGCAGGTATCTCGGGAGGGAGTGAGGAAGGATAGTGAGCATGTGGTACTGGAGTTTGGTGATGAAAGAAACGGAGGTGAAAGACAACCCATTACAGAACCAGATCAGGCAAAGGAGGGAATATTAATGGTGGATGTACAGAAGCTAGTCACTTTCATAGCAGAGGTGATAAATGCTACAATGGAGGTTAAATCTAAAACAGAGAGAATACAGATAATCGTAAAGGCAGCAGCTCATCACCTAGACACCAGCGAGTTAACATGGGAGGAGGTGAGGAATGAGCTTAGCAGTCAAGCAAGCCAGGAGCAAGCACGGGTTGGATAATATTAATAATGGTCCTTTTGCTACTATGGAATGGTAGAAGTTTATTGGCTAATGGACAGGAATTTAAAACGTATATTGATGATCTCCCCAATAAACCAGATGTCATTTGTGTACAGGAAACATGGTTGAGACCAAATTTAGATTTTAGGAGAGTAGGATATGCCTCTGTTAGGTGTGATGGGGGATGGAGTAGGGGGAGGATGTGCAACATTTATTGGGAATGATATTTCATTTAGAGAAATGAGTGTAGGGGGAAAAGAACAAGAATATGTTACTGTAGAGATATGGACAAGTGAGGGAGAGTTGTAGGAAATTAGAGTTGGGGTGACTAACACAAATGGTGGGGCTGGATGGTAGTAGGGTGGTTGTATGTGGGGACTTTAATGCACATGGCACGTTATGGGGAGTTAATAGAAGAACTGCTAGAAGAGAGGAACATGGTTTGCTTAAATGATGGGAGAGGGACTAGAGGAGATGTGCACACAGGGAACACGTCGGTATTAGATTTAACTTTCTGGGAATTTAGCGGGAATGTGTGAGTGGGATTGATCAGAAGAAACATCAGCAGGTGGAGATCATTTTCCAGTATGGTGTAGTGTTTTATTACAAAAAAATAAGAAGCAAGGGGAATTAGTGGGGAAGTGGGTATTTAGCAGTGCAAAATGGGAAAGGTTTAAATATATATGTGAGATAGAAATGGATAAAATTGACCTAAATGAGGAAATAGAGAAGATTGATAAAAAGCTTAAAACAGCAATACTACAAGTTGCCAAAGAATCAATTTCTAAAAGTAAAGGGAAAATGAAGAGAAAGGCAGTTCCCTGGTGGGAAAGTAGTGAAAGAAAGGAATAAAGCACTCAGATTATTAAGAAGAACCCATAATTTTCATGATTTAATTAAATATAAAGAAACACAAGTAGAGGTTAGGAAAATTATACAAAAAGCAAAAAAAACAAAGCTGGCAGGCCTTTTGTGGTAAAATTGGTAGAGCAACACCTGTCGGAGATGTGTGGAACATGATTGAGAACATGCGAGGAATCAGAAGGGAATGGCAGCATCCAGTACTGAAGATGGGGGAGGAAGCAGCAGTGTCTGACAAAGAGAAGGCAGCGATGATAGCGAAGGCGCTTACTCTTATCCATAGTTCCGATAACTTGACGGAGGAGGGTAAGAGAGGAAGGGCAATGAAAAGATCAGCGCATGGTGACTTACTTGAAAGAAGGGTTGATACTAACAGTACAATGGATGCTCCAATTACTATGGAGGAAATGAGGAGGGCAATAGCAAGATCTGGACTAACATCTCCGGGGAAGGATGATATTTGCTGTGTAATGTTCGAACATTTAGGTGTTTTAGCATCTACTAAATTGCTAGGTTTTTATAATAAAATATGGGAATTGGGGAAATTGCCAGCTGGGTGGAAAGAATCAATAAATATTCCTATCAGGAGACCAGGGAAGGATTCGTCAAGTCCAATGAACTATAGGCCAATAGCATTTACGTCACATATAGGAAAGATAATGAAAAGAATCATTACAGAAAGATTATCATTTTACATGGAAAGCAGAGGAATTTTATCACCTCATCAGAGTGGATTTCGGCGGGGTAGAGGAACTATGGATCCTGTTATGTGCTTAGAAACAGAGATAAGGAAAGCGCAAGTTAATAAAGAATCTGTAATGGCAGTGTTCTTTGATGTAGAGAAGGCATTTGATTTGGTTTAGGAGGGATTATTGATAAAATTAAAAATGATCGGAATAACAGGTAGGACATATAACTGGATTAAAGAATTCTTATTTCAGAGAAGTATGCAAGTCAGAATTGGGACAGCTGCATCAGGAAGGTATATGGTAGAGAATGGTACTCCTCAGGGCAGTGTCATTAGCCCTTTACTCTTTTCCATTATTATTATTCAGGGTGATATTGCAGAGTCACTGTTACCTGACGACGGAGCCTTGTGGAAAAGGGGAAAGAACATTAACCATATTAAGGGTAAAATACAAGAGGCAGTTAATGTGGTGGAAAGATGGTCACTTGCATGGGGATTCAAGTTTGCAATTGGGAAAACTAAGACAGTAGTCTTCACTAAAAAGAGAGAGGTCGATGCTCAGTTAAAGATGTATGGGCAAAAGATAGAGCAAGTAAAAGTCTTTAGATTTTTGGGTATGTGGTTTGATGATAAGTTAACATGGAATGAACATATCAGTAAGATAAACACCAAGTGTAAAAAGATACTGAATGTGATGAGATGCTTAACAGGGTCAGAGTAAGGGCAGTAAGCAAGTAGGGCTGCTATTAAAAATGTGTATATAGTGCTGATTAGATCAGTATTGTGGGTGTATCGCTTATGGATCAGCAGCAAAAACTTCATTAAAGAAGTTGGTGCAAGCTCAAGCCTTGAGACTCTGTTGTGGGGCTGTAAAAACAACTCCTGTGTCTGCTCTTCAGGTTGAGGTGGGGAAATGCCGCTGCATTTTAGATGTAAACAGTTAATGATGCACTACTGGGTAAATCTGCAAGGGCAGTCTGACGATCGACATCCTACAACAAAGATACTTCTCCCATGTTGGGAGAGTGAAAGGGCCAAACGAGGGTGTTTTGCATGGAAATGTGAGGAAATAGCTGGAGACATGACATTAAGTCAAGGAAGATTTATCCCTACAGTGCCATTATCCGTAACACCACCCTGGATGTTTCCTTCAGTGTCAGTTGACTTAAATTTTTTGGAAAGAATGCAGGGTCAAAAAGGTTGTGCAAATATTGCAGTATTGGTTGAAGATAGGTTACAAACACTATATCAAACATTTGTCCAAGTATATACAGGCAGAACCGGTTTTGCTTTCAGTATTCCTGCCTTACATGTTTCTGTTAAAAGAAGGACATCAGATCATTTATCCGTATATACAGTCGAGATGTTGGCAATTGTAACAGCATTACAGCGGATAGAAGAATTACTAATTAAGAAAGTTATTCTTTGTACAGACTCCTGCTCTGCATTAATGTCACTGCAGTCATTTACATCTCACAGCAGGCAAGACATGGTTAATGAGATCTATGAAACGTTGTACAGAATTAAAAATATGAACATGCTGATAACATTTATGTGGACCCCAGCTCACAGAGGGATTAAGGGAAATGAAGGTGTGGATGCATTAGCAAAACAGGCTCTGAAACATGAGGAGATCTTGTGCGTACCACTCAGTAAATCTGATGCCAAAGGAATAATCAAAAGAAACATCATTAAGGAGTGGCAGAACAGCTGGGATACAGGAAATACAGGGCGAGATCTCTATATACTACAGCAGGATGTGGGCACAGGAAGGACAGCTAGAAGAATGAATAAAGAGGAGAATATCTTGACAAGGCTGAGGGTAGGGCATACTAGACTTAATAAAACACTGCACTTAATAAACAAGCACCCTTCAGGATTGTGTGAGCACTGTCAAATAGAGGAATCAGTAGAACATGTAATTCTTCACTGTCAAAAATTCTCTCGGGAACGAGAAACATTAAGGAGGGAAATCAGAAAGCTTGGACAGGAAGAATTGAGTCTAAAAAATGTATTTGACATTGAGGTATGGAAACTATTTCATTATTTGAAAGAAACTGGATTGATCAATAGAGTTTAGTGAACAGTGAAATAACTCCGTAATTAATCTTTTCTTTCTTTATGTTTTTGTTTTGTTTTGTTTATTTATTTATCAAGGGATAGAAACTCTGGTCCACACTCCAACATAGTAGGTGGCGGTAATGCACCTTAACACTGGGTGCCACCCGCCATAAAACGTAACAAAGAAGATGACGGAAGCCCTCCCCCTCCAGGGAAACATGCCCCAACAAACAAAAGCAGGGACACGCGCTCGCTCTCTCTCTTCCTTGTACTTCGGCTCTCCAGCAGCTCTCTGCACGCGCTCAGCCTGCTCCGTCTCCCAGCAACGCCCAAAGAAGTCCGGCCCGGCTTGCCGCAAAGATTCCTTTGTTCTTTTCAAGCGACACACGTGAAGAGCCGCTTTTCCCTCGTTTCCAGCAACTTAGGCTACTTGCTTCATATTTTCTTTTGTTTTGTTTGTTAAAAGTTATCAGACCGTTAAGTCACACAATTTTAATTCAAGAACGACCAAGTTCTTTTAAGCTTTATTGTACTGGAGTGAACTTATACTGCTCCCACCGAAGTTCGGACCCAGCCACGTGCGTCCGGTGCGCGAGCAGTAACAAAGGACAATCAAAGCGACAACCCGAGCCGAGGTTAAAAGCCTACCACTGCAAGTTTTCTTCAATACACCGACCAAGACGGATCTCCAGAGCATTTCCCTGGCAGAGAAAGCGACCGGCCGACAAAGTTATCAGCCCTGTTAAAATGACAGTTAATGTGAATTACAGATCAGCAAGCTAGGACGTTAGCTCAACCGTCTAGTCCAAATATGGTCACGTCCAGTGACGCTGGTTGCAAAAACTCAACGTGGCGGCGGCTTATCGGCCAACTGGATGCTTCAAAACGGCAGTCCACAAACCATCACCATGACAACGTCCATTTCTTATCTACAGTCTATGGTTCCACTGCAGCTGACCGGTCCGCCAGCGCGGTCGCCACGTTGGATTTATATTCATGTGTGGGAGCATCTGGAACTTTAGAGGAGTTTTCGGGATTACTGAAGGTTTGAACATCTGTGCAGATCTGGGAGATCAATTGTAAATGAAACTACTTTTCATCATCTACTGTAGCTGCTCAGTGAACTACAGCAGCAGACTGTGAATGTGAAACAGGCAGAGCTGAAGAAAGAGCATGATCAGCAAAACATTTGACTGGATAATTAAGCTTTAAAAAGTTGTCGATAATTGCATGATGCTTTTTAAATTAGCTGTGCTTTACCCACATTTTACACATTTACTCTCTAGAGGCAGAGGACTGGATGGACCCGAAGACAAGCTGTAGTTCATTAATGAGATTGGAGGTTTGCATTCCACTTGTACCAGGTATAATTAGCTGCATCACTGCTGCAGGTCAGAGTCACTAAACTGTTCTTCACTAACTCACCAGAGGGACTCACAAGCGGAAACCCTTGGGGCATCTGGAGGAGAAAACATTAACAAATTTAACATTTATTTTCAAGATGAGGTTCACAGTAGAACACATTTTAATGGAGGTAACCCTACTCTGATCACTACTGAAACCTGCGGCTGAGATGCTGCTGGCATCAGATATAACCTAGCATCACTGAGAATTCTTACTAGCAGTGGAGATGATGGTGTTAGCAAGCAATATTCCATTTTATTAATTATTATTATTATTTTTATTAATTAATGTTTTTTCCCTTGTTCTGTTTGGCTCCCCTTTGTACCCCCAATAGCCATGCTACCTCTCTCCATCTCCCATCCAGCAGTTGTCCTCCCGTTTGGACAGTACATGACATGTACACTGACATGTACACGTGCGCACACACACAAGATCAAGTAATTTTGTTGTTATATGTATTAATGGTTATTTTAATTTCTCTGTTTTTGTGATTTTGTCTCGTTTCTATCAATATGTCAATGTTGTCTTTTGTCTCGCAATAAAAAAATATAAAAAAAGAAACTATATGGGTTCCTGTTACCATGGATACAAGTTGGACACTTTGATACTGAAGCAGTGGACTAAAGACACACTGAAGGAGAGTGGTAATCTACATGTCATTTAAGCAGTTTCCTTCATCATTTTCTTTCTTTCATTTGTTAGAAATCAGCTACTGGTGTGTGTGTGTGTGTGTGTCTACTGATGACCTCTAGTGGGTAAATAAGCTAAATGAGTGCATTAAAAAATGAAAATGTGTGTGTCAGACATGATTTTCCCGCATGTGGAATTTTCTGACATCACGTCCACGAGGAAACTTGATTGGACAGATCTTGTAACACTTATCAATTCTTTTCACTCATGTGTTTGTGTGGATGGATCAGAATAAGTTAAAACCTGGACCCATGAATTGTTTTGCTGAAGAACACATTTACCAAGAAAAGTGTCCATTAAAGATACAAGAACAGATAATCAGGGAATTTCTCTGATGATACACACGTTTTATCTGATCCAGAGAATTCAAACAGTCTAAAGACAAGATAATATCGACATAATTGACTCGAAACTTTGGCAGGATCTTCTACAGAAGTTGCTGATCAAAAGTAATCAAAATAATTTTGATTCGTTTTTTTCCCAGAAATGTTTACTTTTGTGTCTTTACGTACAATTTTTACATGTAGGCTTGTATATAAAAATTTGCTGAACCTATTGTAAAAAACTTGGAGCGTCTGTTCACATGCTCGGTTCGAGCTTCACTTTGTAGTCCTGGGAAAAGTTTACACCTCGTAATTCACTGCCTGGATTCATAAAAAAAATCTGTTTGTACGATCTAGGGTCACTACTCAGATGATGCGTAAAACTTGGTATTGATTGCTTAAAGTGGGTGTGGCTTATTACAACATATGTACATTTGGACATGGATATTTCTCTTTCCAAACTTCCAAAAAATCTAGGAAAATCCCCCATACGTCCCAGAGAGCTGAAACATTTTCCTTACATCCACTGATATGTGACAAATGTTTGCCTCACTGCAACATATGGTCAATTCAGAAGTCAGTGGGTCTATATTTCTATATTTCTTCAGTCAGTGCTTTAACCAGACACTGACAAAAGATCTGGAGTTGGTTAAAAAATGCAGACAGGCAAAGCAAAACGCTGCATCTTCACACACACTATATTCCAGCCACATATACTGATCTAACCAGCTTCTGTTGAAACTTCTCTGTTGTGCTTCAAACAGGCATGATGGGTATTTTTGAAGAATTGGCCACCTTGGGCCATCCTGGGGATTCCTGCTGATATCATCTACTGCACTAGCGTTAGCATCCTCAGCAGCAGCGGCGGATTGATCTCCTGCTTCAGCCACATTCTTTGTATCATGTTGGTGTTCAGATTCACCTTCACTCTCTGCAGTAAAAAATGATCCATTTTCTTACTCCAAAATCTAATCTCTCTCTATCTCTGTTTTTTTCACTGCGAAAATAGGGTCAAAGGTTCAATGGGTTCTGCTCTCATTAGTTGAAACTGACCACTTCTCTTTTTAACGTACATTAAAATAATTTGGTAGGTTTCTTAATGAATTTTAATGAATGTTTTATTTTCTTAAAGAATTACAGTATTCACACAATACAAATTTTAAATGATAATTGAACAACGGATTTGTTGGGGTTGCTATGGCTATTCCAGGGGTAGCCATAGCACCACCTAGCACCCCCCTGGCGCCGCCCAGCTGAAAAATGCTATCAAGGTCTCTGGCATTAGCATCCACCAAATAAATAAATTATAAAGATAAAATTGTCAGACCATCCTCCACTTTGAGGGACAGGGAAAACAGAAAGACAAGAAGGTTAGTTTGTTATGGCGATAGGTACACGCCGCTGCCTCATACACACCAGACACACAGAGCAGTCAGCTCAGGTAATATCTGTGGCGGTGTTTGAACCAAACTCAGCAGTGGAAGAGGCCCAGTCCCTCCTGAGTGACAGCCGGTTATCTTACCAGCAGCAGACGCAAGAGGCATCACTGGCTTTTATTTTCATTGGCCAGCTTTTGGATTGAAACGAGAAAAGGATGTTTTTGTTGAGACAAGGACTCATTCATTGTTTAACTGTGTGTTAGGTTTCCTGTCTTTCCTGTCATCTGGTGCCAGTAACGTTACTTTCTGGCTGAAAAATCTGGCTGTTAGTGAATGTTAGGTTAGGTGAAATAAATGTCATAACAAATGGCGTAAGGTAGTAAATATGGGCCCCAGTGCAAGCTGTTATGATGGGCCCTTGGCCACACCGTTACGAAGCACACGTGCACACACACTGTTGTCTAGAAGAACCCTATTTTGGCAAATTTATTTGCCTTGTTTCCTTGTTTTGCACGGTTTAACAACTGATAAGATTAGATGCAGTAAATACCTAATTTAAAACTCCTTAAATCGATTTATTTCCATATTAACATATTAAATTCAACAGTTGTCTTTGTGTGCATCTCTCTGCACACTATACCTTAAAATGTACATTATTTACATCACAATTTGCCTAAATGAACTGAATGTTATTCCTTCATTTAGGCTATCTTGGTGCATTAATTTCTAAAGTGACAGATACAATTTCCTTGTCACAGTGGCAAGCAGTTAAGAAAGTAAATTTTCTGAGTATAATAATAATAATAATAATAAGTATTATTATTATTATTATTATTATTATTATTATTATTATTATTATTATTATTATTATTAAATAATAATAATTATTATTATTATTAAAGGTTCAGTGTGTAATATTTCTGAGGATCTATTGATAGAAATGCAATATAAGATCCATAACTATGTTTTCAGTGGTGTATAAAGACCTTACATAATGAACCATTATGTTTTTATTACCTTAGAATGAGCCTTTTTTTATGTAAATAACCGGGAACCCCCTTCTATGGAGCTTGGCGTATTTTGTCGTCATGTTTCTACCGTAGCCCACAAGGAACAAACAGCACGTTTTGTCATCACGGCGTTCTTCTTCTGCTAGTATAATTCTGGTAGTGTAGATGCCCGTCACTGCATTGAATATGTACAAAGAAGAAGAAGAGGAAATATTAATAACAACAATATGCAGTCTTTGAGTAGTCCGGTTTATTATAAGTAAGAGGAGAAGTGACATTTGGACAAATGAACAGCACACGTGTTATTTAGCACGAGAGCCAACAGACTGTGAATCTTAATACCATGAAGCCAGACGGAGTCGGGACAGATACAAACAGCTGACAGCAGAAAACAGGGATGTTGTGGATTTTCCCAGATGGAAGGCTATAATGTGAGACAGATGTTTTCAAAGAGGTGCTGAAGCTGTCTGTTTTCTGCTGGACAGGTAATTAAGTTTGCCGGACTTTAGCGATGCAAATGAAAACTGTTGATAGCTTTAGCTAGAAGCTGGCCATAATCACCGAGAGATGTGGCGTGTTTCTCTTTCTCAGAATTGGCAATAAAATGGCAGCTTACAGCTGGAGGCTCAGATCAGACAGCTAAACCTTTACTGTGCTGGTAGAAAAAAAATGTTGTCAGATTAATTTCATGTACACTGAAAAAAGTCTAACATTGCTGTTGTTCATTGAATGTGTATTTTCTCTTTTTTTTTCAACAACCGAGGAGAACCAGCAACATTGATACTGGTGAGGAAATATTGCGAATTGCACCCGCCCTCCCCTACCCAAGCGAGCAGTATAGCTACGGTGCCTGAGACAGGACAAAGATGTCATCTATGAGATAAAAGAGAAATTAGGTTTCTTTAGATAGATGTGTTAAGAAATTATATAAATTATGGAAAACCAAATGTTTTTTTGAATGTTATTGTTACTTTTTCATTAATAAACAACAGCCAAATGAAGAAATGAAGTACTACATGATGTCTCAAACTCTTGTAATACATTATTTTACATCTTGGGAGGGTTGGCTCATCTGGACTAACATACCAAAGTAAATGAAGAAACACTATCACATCTAGTGCATCAAGTATGACCACTGACAGATGACAGGACAATGTAAGCCTCACTGTTTCTGCACCACAGTCCATTATAAACCACATAATACATGAAGTTTACAAAGGCATTGGCTGGTGAGAATCAAGGCTCTTCTGGCTTTGCTTAATTAGATAAGCAATCTGCAAATATTACCAAAATGTCTTTAGAATTTTTTTAAATACAACAGAAACTCAAAGTAGCGCTTTGAGCTTAACAGCCATAATTCCAGCTTGTGGTAAAACGGTGCAACGTTTTAATGGGCATTTAGCATGTGAAAGTATATATTACATATTTGTGTGCAGTGGGACGCAATATCCAATAACATTTTTTAATGCAAATTCAGAAAGTATTTATTATTGGTCACTTGATAGGCACACGGTCTTGTTATATATCTCCATTAGCAGTAAAAAGAAATACATGTTTTCCACCAGGGCAGTAAAATTTAGCTGCTGATCTGAGCTTCCCTGCTGTTACCGTTTCATTACCAATAATATTCATCAGCTGTTTGTCTCAGGAAGGTAACGGCGCATTTCTGTCCACTTAACAAAGCCATAACAGAGCGCTGGAGAAGAACTACATGAAAAAGTTTAGCTGGCTCATCTGAGCTTCGATGCTGGAAGCTCCCGTTTTATTGCCAATTAGCGACCAGCTGATTCTCACAAAGTAACATACAAAGCCAAAAACAGAGCGCTGGACAGAGAGAGAGAGTCACTACATGAAACCACAAGCCGAAGCACAGTGCTGGAGAATAAAACAACAATCCAACTAACAAGAAATGTTTTTCTACCAGTCAGCCAGCTCATTTGTGATAATTAGGCCATCCTCCTAATTCCTATTAATACTTTTGCATTTAACAGTCCTAAATAAATAATGATACAAAAATATTATTATTATTTTCTGTATACTAAATGCTCAGTAATTTTTGAAGCCAGGGCTGTAGTTTGAAAAGCTGAAATAACAGAATGCATAATTTAATGTAAATATGACAAATATGTGGGATTAAAAAAGTGGTTTCACTGGGTACATTTTGTCCTTATGGGTCTGTATTTTGGCAACACAGTTTATTATAAACTTATTAAGAGCTGAGGTTGAACTTCCAAGAAAAAAAAACATGCAGGTTATTCCTGTCGGTTAGGAGAGAAAAAATCAAAATTAGCATCATTAGCCATTGGCTATTAAGTGTAAAGCTGCTTCTCTCTCATCCCCTCTTCCTATGCCTCTGTCATTCAGGGCACCATGGCAGATATTGCAACTGTTCAACTGCTGGTCATCTTGAATGAAGACAACAAGAATGAAGCTACGCCACGGGATTCCTGACTCACGGGAAGAGCACATCGAAGAGGTGAAGAATGCATGTGGATTAGGAGGACACATAAGGCTGCAATAAGACGCTGCTTTTGGGAACATATTTGTGAACTCTACAACTGTAATTAAGGATCTTATAATTATCAAAGACTTCCAATTAGACCCCGAAACCACAACTAGCATCCCTTCAGGTGGACAGGGCCGTGAAGACTCCTTTTCGGGATCTTCACATACAGATGACCAGGGTACCCCCAGGATTCTCAAAGTTAAATTTAAGACTTTTTAAAAACTTTTAAGACCCCGCAGCTCCAGGATTTGTCTCTTCTGTTCATCTGAAAGTGATTTCAAAAACATTTAAAAGGTGGTAAAACTTCCTAATTCAATGTTACTACAAATGTGAAGTCATCAAATGACAATTTAAATTAAGTTAACAAATCTGTGGGCTTACAGTATTTTTGTGTTAGCCATTACATTGAAATTAGTTTATTTAAAGATGATCAAAACACACGGTCCATATGCTGCCCTAGTAGTTGATATTTTCACCCTGTAGCACACACTGCCCCACCACAATCTGTAATGTCAGAGTAACTTTTTTTTGCATTAGACTGATGTTAGTACATCCAAAGACCTCACAGATTAGGGTGGGGCAGTGTGTGCAGCAGGGGGAAAATATTTACCATGTGTTTACCTTGTGTTTAGCTGATAGTAATGCTCGCACATCAGAAAACGTATACCGGTAACTTGGCCATGGGTACTGCATGATGTCTTAGGAGTTATGCTACTATTCACAGCTCCATGATTTGTCTTTTGATGTAATCAGTAGTCCTTTTCTGGTGTTCAGCTGACAGAGACTGTTCATCTGCATACATTTAAAAATAAATATGTTCTAAAGGAAAGTGTTGTAGTCATTGATCAAAATGTAGTTAAAGCTATTTTCTATAATTTTGATTTACTATACATTTTAAATAATGCCAACTGGTATTTTTTATTTGAGACAACATAAATTAATTTGCTCTAACCTAAAATTATTAGGTTCAAAAAATGGTTGCATGGAGTTAAAAAGTTCAGGTTAAGCTGAATAAATTAGTCAATAACAGATATTTTGTGTGATTGATTACTTCAATATTTTTTAATTAATCCAAGGTTTAAATTTTTTCAGTGTAGTTATTCTACAGTGTTCTCTTATGGCTTTGTTATGTGGACAGAAATGCGCCGTTACCTTCATGAGCAAACAGCTGATGAATATTATTGGTACTGAAACAGTAACAGCAGGGAAGCTCAGATCAGCAGCTAAACTTCACATTTTACTACCCTGGTGGAAAACGTGTATTTCGTTTTACTGCTAATGGTGATAAAGGTCACGACCGTGTGCCTATCAAGTGACCAATAGAATACTTTCTGAATTTGTATTATATTATTATTATATATTGCTTCAACTGTGCACACAAATTCGCAATCCGCACCACTAGAAGTCACTAAAACTTACACACTGAACTTCAAAGCTTCCCCACTAGAGAACAGTGAAACATCACAGATACTGAAACAGGATGCCCAGGACAATTGATTAATTAAGCATAAGAGGTCCAGATTAAGTCCACGAAGTGTCAGTAGCTCACATTGGGGACCAACATCTTTGACATATCTTAATAGCAACTAATTCTTGAAAACAATTTGTTTTGACTGAAAAAAGACTCGTAATTAAGGTGTTGCACAAACTATCGATGATTGGCTTTTATTCCGAAAAGCTTCACAGTAAAACCTCGACTGCTTCCATGAATGACCGACCCCAAAGAATTTAAATGGACTAAACTGTCATCTTTATATCAGCAACATCCCAAATCATAATAATCTGTTACACTGTGGCCAATTTCACCTTAATAGTGACAAGAACTGAGAATGTGAAGAATAAGCCAAAGCAAAAAAACACATTTGAATTGTATTTGTCTTTAAAACAAATAAAATAAAATTATAATCTGAAAAATAAGCAGTAAAGCTGAAATCAAAACCTTTTTCACATCAGTGTTTCATCTACAGAGTTGTCCAACAGGTCCATCACTTGTTGTGGAAGCTGGCTGTTAATTTGAATCAGCCACTGGAATTCTTGGAAAAAGTAACATCTAGCAAAGTGTGCTACAAATTACCTTATGATTGATTTCAATGTGTGAAAATGTGAACTGTAGGGGAGAGCAGGGGCCAAAGTACCATTTTTCAGAAAAACCTGATTTTAAAATATTACGTTGTAGAATGTGATATATTTTTGCTGTGGTCACTAATGGTCTATCAATATCAGGTGGTATTACGACTTCCGTATATTTTCACTTTAAACATAAGCGGCACATTGTTACTTTCGACCCCATCAGTTGGGTCAAAAGTAACACAAAGGAGGGTTGAAAGTAAGGAGGGTCAAAAGAATATAAATATACGTGACTATTTTGTCCTTTATCTTTGCAAAAAATTTATAAATTACATTTTCATTTTATTATCTATTTACAGTTAAATGTTTCAAAAGTAACCCAACCGTATACTTGTTCAAAATCTTTTTTATTGGCAAAGTCAATCCATTTTATAAAACATTTCTTCAACAATATGAACAATATGAAAATGAATATTCATAACATAAATTTAAATTCTCAAAATAATGCAAACATAGTCTATTTCTATCCAGCTGTTTTTATACGTAATTTCAAAATGTGCATGAAAACATCTGGCTGAATTAGACCTCTGTCTTTCTGACCCTCACTCTTGGCATAATCTGTTGCTTAATGAGTTACTTTCGTCCCGACAGGAACTCCTGACATATCAACACGATTTATTCTTACACTGAAAAACTCTGACAGGGCAAACTTCAGGGTGTGTTAAAGCACTAAATAACCTGTAGATTAATCATTACTGTGACACATGAAATGAGAGACACAACTTGTACTTCGAAAAACAGTACTGCTTCAGAAATTTACTTGCCGTGCTTGAAAACAGTTTTCCGAAGACGGCCACGGGAATCAATGACAAAATCATGCAATATTTGGCGGCTCCATCAAGGGTTGTGTGCTCAAGGTTCTGTCACACTCGCTCTGAGAAAATTGCCTTGTTACTTTCGCACTGGTTTACCCCTACATTGAGTAAAATGTCATGATGCTTTTATTCACTGTCTCTGTTTTGAACAGACTTTATTGGCTTTGTCAACCAGGACAGGTGCAAACCCAGAAGCTCATGAGGAATTTTCAAAAGTTATTTATTATGTTTATTGGTCCTCATATTATGTAATAAAACTAATATTTAACTCTACTGGAACTAATACGCTCACATTGTTTAAGCAGTAAGTTAAGACATTAAGTCACAGACAACCTGATCTAAACAATAAATCACGTCTGAAATGTCGACATGATTCAGTTCAACCTGCCAACACCACCTTCTTCTAAACTTTCTGCTACATGCTGCTGCTGTCTGCGCTGCTGACTCCACCCTGCTGCTGCTACTGAAAACTGAAAAGGAAAACTTTTGGAGTTGAAGGCAAATGGATTCCTCCACAGCCTCGCTCTCTACAGTGATATTTCAATGATGTCCTACTTTGTTTCCATGAGGTGAGTCTGGTTCAGCTGCATCTGAAGAAAATAACATGAAACTTGTGTAAAGTTAGAGTTTTAAATTTAACTGTAAATCTGAAGGTAGCCTGTTGTATTGGATGCAGAGGCTCTAACCTGACTGTACCATGTCTTTGCTCTGTGTCTTATGTCTGTGACGGCCTTCAAGTCTGAGACGTTCTCATAGGAACTAACTGATAGCCTAAGTCTAACCTAAGTCTAACTGATGGGAGAGACGACAAAGGCTCAAACCTGCAATGCTCCGTATTTGTATAGCGCCTTTCTAGTCTTTTCGACTACTCAAAGCACTTTTACATCTGCATTCACCAGTCACACACATTCATACTGTGCTCAAACAGAAACTAACATTCACACACATTCATACACTAACGGAACAGCTGCCAGGGGTTCAGTATCTTGCCCAGGGACACGGGGATTGAACCGCCGACCTTCCGATTAACAGGCAACCCGCTCTATCTCCACCCCACAGTTTCGAAAGTAAATTATTTGCTGAAATACTGTTATGACCAAATGCTTTACTGGTTTCTTCTTAGCAAGTTGTATTTTAAACATAAATTCACTTCACACTTTCCAGAGCATTTATGAGCCAAGTTATTATAACTGTGATTTAGGGGACATTTTGTCAACAGGACCTCTCTCTCACCTCTATCGTCTCTACATGTTCATTTGGTTCAGAGGTGGAGCTCCGAGTTTTCTTCTTCCTGGATTGAGTCCAACAACAACAAATACAAATTTTAAAAATAATGAAATTCAAAACACTAAAATTAAAAGAAGTTTGAAGAATAAAAGAGCGGTGACTGAACTGATGGATTGTGATTGTTTTACCTCGTCCACAGATTCAGGAGAAGCAGAGGAATCAGCATCAAGACCACCAGAGTCAACCTGATGATATTCAATATCATTGTTGAATTCCCTAGAAATACAGACAGATATGCAATTTCCCTCATTAGCAGGATTACATTAATAAATCACTTTCCCAGATGATACTGTCTGTTAATCAGTCAGTCAGTGTGATCCACTTCTGACATGATGGAGGTTTCTCCCTGAACACAGCTACAGAAATTTATTTATTATATTTATTTTTTGTTACATGAGCAATGTGAGTGAGAACGTGCTGTTTTTTTCATATTAACATGTGAATCAGGTCTGGTGCAGTAAACATTTGTGTATGCAGGTGAATGCAAAAACTTACCTGCCACAACAATCAGATGTAAGGTGGAGTTATGACGTCCTCTTCTGTTCTGGGCTTCACAGTAATAATTCCCACTGTGTTCAGCTCTGAAGTCAGTGATGGTGAAGTTCTGTCCTGATGCTTTTGGTGAGTCTTCATTCTCCTTGTACCAGGTATAATTAGCTGCTGGGTTAGCATCACTGCTGCAGGTCAGAGTCACTGAACTGCCCTCCACTATCTCAGCAGAGGGACTCACTGACACAGAGGGAAGATCTGAAGCATCTGGAGAAGATCAAATAAATGAACAAACATGAGGACAGATTTATTTGTGTTGTGTTGAAATGACTAATAGTTATGTGTGTGGAAGCATCTGAAACTTCAGAAAATATGTGTCTTGATGGGTTGTGAATTATTTTAGAACATTATAGCCTAAATTTTTATCATTAATTACTACAGAAGAGCGATGGTGGTCTACATTGTCATTATTTAAAGTGTTATTTTATAGTGTAAAGTTAAAGATCACAGTGTTAAAACTCCATAGCTCTGAGTGTGTGTGTGAGCAGGCACGTGTGCTTTGGGAGCAGAGTGAGCACAGCAAGGCATCATCAAAAATACCAGCAAAGGACTATGTAGAAGCAGAATTAGTGAAATATAGTATAGTAATATAGTAAGAATGTCCTGTCTATAGCAAACAGCACAAGAGACACCAGATTATTCCACAAAGTCAGGTTTTTGGTTAAAATAGCATGATCAGCAGAGGGCATGCCTAGGACACAGAGAGGGGGAGCATTGCAGACAAAAAGTTAGACATCAGTCAAGAAACAGTCATCAGTGATTATCCTTATTCAGTATTAATCATTTTTAATCATTTTAATCAGTCTTACTCATTTTTATTAACTTTAATCAGTATCAATAAGTAATTCTTAAATCATAATTTTTTTAAATTTTATCATTAAATAGTATTAATCATTAATCACTCTTAATCATTTTCTTTTTACATAGATGTGCTTTGGTTTTTACTTATAAGTAGTGAACTGTAGTCATGAACACAGAAACAGATCCTTGAGTGGGAGGAATGACTGCAGGAAGAGGCTGCAGATGTTTCACCTTGTCCAACTGTCATCTACTGTAGATTATGACCATAGGAGAGGCTGCAGGTGTGCAAAATCTGCTGACACTGTGACAGTGCATGCTTCTTACCTACTGTTGTTATGATTACATGAGGAACTGCTGATGTGTTAATCTGCTGATATTAAGACTACATGCTTAATTACTGATTAAGGGATTGACTGTCAACTTCCAACCTCTGATGCTTATAGCCTGTGTGAACTTTGAGTGAACTTGCTGAAGGAATTTTTGCTTAACTTTTCACGTCAGATAGTGGATGACACAAAGAGCGACAGAGGCTTACTGAAATCACGTCAGATAGTGGATGACACAAAGAGCGACAGAGGCTTACTGAAATCACGTCAGATAGTGGATGACACAAAGAGCGACAGAGGCTTACTGAAATCACGTCAGATAGTGGATGACACAAAGAGCGACAGAGGCTTACTGAAATCACGTCAGATAGTGGATGACCAAAAAACCATCAGATGCATGATGAAAACACGACAGAGAGATGATAAGCAGAAAGCAGAAAACAGCCAGCATGACATCAAGATTGCTGTAAGAAACCAAGCAGTAATGAAAGATGCAACTTTACTAATATTATTCTTATATTAATTGTTTAAAAAATATAAATGTGTGTCAAATTAAGCATGCATAACTTTAAAAAAATACGGTGAGACTGAAGTTGAAATGTAAATGGTGAACTTCCAACTATCCAATAGTATAAAGATATAGAAAGTCAACAATGCAGTAATAAATGACAGCTGGAGCACATTGTTAATTGGTAAAATAACACATGTAAACACAGAGGAAAAGAAGTTCATCACAAGGAAAGGAGGGGGCAAACCAGCCCAGAGGGGGATATATAAAACTGTCTGCAGACCATAGGATTGACTCCATCCTCCGACCTGCAGGGATGTTGTACGGGTTTATCTGTCTGTTTTGGAATAAACTCTTTTGCACCGACTGAAGTTAATAGAGTATTTTTTGACAAAATTTATAAAGTTGGTGAAGGTGGGGTCCAGGCTTAACTGGCCCAGTCTGGTCGTACATCTGACCCAACAGTCTGTAATTTTATTCCAGGTATCGTTGTACTTTACTGTGAACAAGTTAGCATAGCCCTTATTGATCTGAACTCCAATGAGAAAACCAACATTTTAAAAGTTGTTGTCCTGTTGACAGACCTGACAAAGTATGAATTCATATGTTTAACAAATCGGCATCATGCTGTAGGTATTTCTGCATCAGTTTGATCCATTTGTTGCAATTAAATCACAGCAAAATGTTTTCTTTGCATTAATTTAGCTATAGTATTCGCGGGTTGTGTTTATTCGCTTATTGCGTTGTGTGTTAATACTTAACAGCAGTTGTCCAGCGCTAAAAACCCGCGCGAGGAAAGCATTGCGAAGATTAAATTTGCGTTGTATGTGAACACAGCATAAGAGGAGGCCAGAAGAATGTCCTTCATACATTTTTTATGAGTAAACACAAAAATGTTGAAATGTGCTGTAAACTGGAATTGTGTCACTGATTAACTTTCTATTAGCAGAGTTGGATCTATATACTTATTGATATTATATTCCTGGTTAGCACAAGCTAAGAAATCTATGTACTTTATATTGTCTTGATGTTTTGACATGTATAATTTTATTGGCAAATTTGCTACTTCAGAAAACAACATTAAATTGTATTAATTTTTCTGCAGATGACTGATATTTGTACTGTAATTTAACTGTGTAACACTGGGCCTAACACTCGTAAACACATTTGTAATTGTGATATTTCCAGGGACGGATACACGAGCACCACCCACACAACCTACGGTACACTTTATGTAAACAAAGTTACTGAACAATATTTACAATAATAACTTTAGTAAACAGAACAAGGGGAGCATGTTTGGCTAGAAGCCAACACATATTAGCACAATGGCATCCTGATTCTGGCTAAATCTACATCTGTCCACTGCAGATGCACCTTCCACAACCTGGATGAATAACTATAAATTACTGAATTAGTATAATATAACATTAAATAAAAAGTATAATGTTAATTTAATAGTAACCTGTTGTTAGTATAATATATTCATTATATAATGTTACTATATTGATTATAATTTCCTTTAATGGTATACTTCATAGCTTACCTCTAGTATATTAATTCCAGTTACAACAGTTTCACGTTTGTGGGTTGTTTTCATTCATTAAATCTTTGTGCAAGAAAAATGCTTTACATTGGTCTATAATTTTTATGTCCCGCCCCATCCAGGCTGTGATTGGTCGATTGACCAAAAGTGACACTGAGCACATCAGCTTTATGAAAAGTTGAACATGTTTCAACAAAAGGCACTGATATAGCTAAATAGCCAGCTAAACCCAAATGCTGCTTATCTTCTCCTGATTTTCTTCTGTCTCACAGTTTCCACTGGTGCTCCTGGTGGCCAGTCCGACTTTGTTTGGAATGATTAGCTACAAGTTAGCGACATGGTGCGGGGTGATTATGATAGATTGTAGTCTTTACTTGCACACTGTGCTCATGAATAATTTTTATGGTTCCCGATCTATTTGTAGGGTCATATAGGAGTGAAATGGTCCCACTTTAGAACCCGGTGTGGGCGAGGATACAAACTGCAGTGCACACAGAGACAAATTGTCACACGCACAGCACACTTTTTTGTTTAATCGCACACCTTGCGGTCATGTAATCACAAGGGTAATTGAGTAACATCGCAACTACCATTAGAATTATGGTGTAGCCCTACTTTCAATGCGCTGTCTGGAGAAATTGCAGTGTGAATGAGGCACTGGGTGTTTGAAAAGACAGATAAAGTGACCCCCCCGCCCCCTAATTTTTGAATTCAGTGAAAGCTTAAGGTCTCTAAACATAACATAATTACTTTGTCACTTACATGAATTATACTGTTCTGTTACTGACGTGATAATTCCTTCCTTGCTAAGCACAGAATGGTCAGCAGAGGGCGCTCTATGCATTATACTAAGGCATCAGTAGGTAACGCCAGTAAAGTAGAATAAGACGTCAGTATGTGATGAGTAAGTCCAAGAACGCACGCTACAGAGAGCGCTCCTGAATAAATCTGTATTTTCATATTTCCAACAGGTAAGCAAACTGTAAACAGAACCCTGGTGAAAGACATTAGTGTTACGTGGTTTATAGGTACCCCGTAACCTTAATACGAAGCTCTACTGAAAGACCACGACAGTGTGTCGGTTGATCCCACGGCTTTATTTACCCCCCCTCCATCAGGTAAGATGGAGGATTCCTTATTCTGTTTGGGAAACGTCCCTCACACGCTGGAGTCTGCTGACTGGCTTCACACTGGGCTCCTGGTGTGACAGGAGTGTGTGCGGCGTCAGGAACAGTGCTCTCAAGTGCTGGCTCAATTGAGTTGGCAGGTTTTTCAGGAGCCACAGGGGTTGGCGAAAGATGGCATCTGTTTCTTCGCAGAGCGCCCCCGGGCGTCTCAATGATGTAGGGCCTTGGCGTGCCGGCAGTAGACACCACAGTGCCTCTTTCCACTGTATCTTTGACCCACACATGATCACCGGGGTGAAGGTATGACATGTCTGTGTCTTCGGTCATAGATCTGTCGCAGTTTTTGTCTGTACTTTTGTTCTGTCCTTTTCAAGTTGTCCATGTCTGCGCACCCTGGGTTGAGCTTGGATGGAATGACAGGAACTGGTGATCTTATTTTCCTTCCCATCAGAAGCTCAGTGGGACTGTATCCATTTGCCAGGGGAGCAGCTCGATAGGCCATCAGGGCGAGATAAGCGTCGCTGGATTTCTTGAGGAGACTTTTGATTGTCCTCACAGCACGCTCAGCCTCCCAGTTGCTCTGTGGAAAATGGGGACTGGAGGTCACATGACTAAAGCCCCAATCCTGTGCGAAGTTTCTGAAGGTCTCGGATGCAAACTTTGGGCTGTTGTCTGAGCGGACCACTTCAGGTATACCATGACGAGCAAAGATAGACTTGAAGTGATCGATCACAGCTCCAGATGTTGTGGATGTCAGTTTGGCCACTTCAAAATATCTTGAGAAATAGTCCACAATGACCAGGTATTGTTTGTTTTCTACCTGGAACAAATCTGCTCCTACAGTAGACCATGTTCTTGGCAGGAACTCAGTAGGCATCATCGTTTTAGGTCTCATCGATTTATTCTCTCACGGCTACACACATCACATTTCTCTATCATTTGTGTCAGCACTCTGCTGAGGCCCGGCCACCACACTGAATGTTTAGCTCGCTCTCTGCATTTTGTTATTCCCAGGTGGCCCTCGTGCAGCTTGGACAGGATGTCTGCCCTGAGTGATGCTGGGATGACAATGGAGAACTTGTCTGGCCATCCTTCGACACAGAATTTCTTCAACTGCTGGAGTGTGGCGTCGTCGTCCTGGTGTCTCTGAATTTCTCTTAACCTCTTTTCTGTAGCTGGGAGACTCGCTATGACAGAGTCAACATAGAGATTGATTTCCTCCTCCTGCAATCCTTCTGCAGCGTGGCTGACAGGAGCTCGGGACAGCACATCTGCAGCTGCAATGTCTTTGCCAGCCACACGTGATATGATGTAGGCAAACCTCATTAGACGCATGCGTAGACGCTGTATGCGTGGAGGAAGTTCATCTAAGCTCTTTGAGCCTAAGAGGAATCAGGGGCTTGTGGTCGGTTTCAATGTGAAAACTCTTCCCAATGAGGAACTCTGCAAACCTCTCACAGGCCCGTGTTGATGCTAGAACCTCCTTCTCAATCTGGGCGTATCGCTGCTCGGTGCTGCTGAGGGCTCTCGAAGCACACGCCACAGGTTTCCAGTCTGTATCTGCTTGCTGCTGGAGAAGAACGGCGCCCATCCCATATGAGGATGGGTCAGCGGAGACAAGTGTTTCAGCATTAGGGTCATAGAGAGGTCATGTTCTCTCAGCAAGTGAGGCAGGAACTTCTGCAGATAGTTTGTCATCCCCAGAAAGCGTCTCACCTCGCTGACGTTACTGAGCGCTGGCATGGCTTTTACAGCGTTCACTTTATCACGGTCAGCGCTGACTCCTGATGCCTCAATGACCTGCCCCAGGAACCTGATCCTGTTCTTGGAAAACTCACACTTGTCGTTAAGCGTCACTCCTGCCTCCTGCAGATCACACACACTGTACTGGTCTGTGTGCTTGGCTTTTACTAAACAAGTCAACCCATTTACAGTGGGAATGCGTGACTGGAGACATGTGCATCAAAGAGTAATGGAACATGAGAGAAGTGGCCCTCATAGAGAATGTGCAGACGCCTGCTTTTTAAGGATCAGCAAAGGAAATATAAGTTAGATGCTCAATGTAAATCAAATGTCTATCGCAAGAGAGCAGGTGCGTCAAAGATGACAGGTTATGGAACGTATCATTGTGTAGTGAACCAACCAGTGAACACTTAATTTTTTTTATGCCAAAAGAAAGAACACAGCATCTCCCCTTTGTCTTTCCCTAAGAACGGGGCAGTTATCACCCCTCAAGCAGACAGCCTGACTCCAAACTGAAACACCCCAGAGGAGCTGTGGCGGTTTTGGGGGGGACCCAACAGGGGCCAGTGCCCCTGTAAAACAGACCTTTGACCCCCTATGGCCCCCTCTGAATGAAAAATCTACAAATCATAGTAATATACCTTCCTTGCGACGATATGGTGCTGATGCGAAAGGCGGAACAAATGTGTCTCAACTAATCGGATCCTTTAGGACGTTACACCACCACTGTCTGGTGTCTTGCCAAGGTAGTTATCCCTGATAGAAAATGTTTCCCTGCCGCGGGAGCACGCGTGCTTTCAACAGTGAACGCGGACTTTCGACTTCACGAAAGTAAATGAAAAATGATGAAACATGTGGATTGTTTCATCTATTGTTTTATCAACGAGGTTTTTGAACGCTTTTATAGGCTAACGTTAATGTTATGTGTTATTGAACTTCATATTATTCAGTGCACTGAATTGAGAATGTCTAAACAAAATGAGCAGTTTCAGCGTTCCTCGTAAAGCAAACATTTATTTTGTGATAGTGTGACGATGTTATAACTGACAACGTAGTTGATCACTTTGTTGTCCAAGTTACTGTTTGGAAGCTAGATCGAGACAGACTGTCACCTTTTTCAAGCAAGCTGCTCCTACAAATATCTACGCCATCGAGACTGTATTGACTGTATACTATGAGACAATATTTAGTCCTTGTAATCCATGTTTCCATTGCATGGATAGCCTTTGGATATTGCTGGAAATTGTTCTGAGTCGCCCTCCTTAAAGGGTAAATTATTATCATAACAATTTAATAATGCATTGCATTTAAACAGCATCTTTTATTATTCTTATATTACTTGCATTTGTTTATTTGTTTATTCCATATTTATATATGTCTACATTTATTTATGTTATGTTTGTGTACGAGTAGCACCTTATCACTAAAGCAAATTCCTCGTACGTGTAAAATACTACTTGGTAATAAAGCTCTTTCTGATTCTGATTCTGATTATTTTCACAAACAAAAAGCGATAGCAGTAGCCTACTGGTCCTACCAGGCTGGACATGCAGACTGCCAAAATATGTATCCCCGTCCATAACACACAGATGACGGCCTACCATCAAGTATTTAATTTTGTGTATATTCACATCATGACTAATAACAGGGGTGATTATGGAGAAGTTTCTATTTTCCTGGCAAAAGTTGTAGTGGGATACAAATTGTTTCAGACTGTATTTTCAACCCGCCATAAAACAAATTGTAAAAAGAAAAATCTATCGAGTGCATCACTTTTTTCTTTGTTACACGACATCGCTGAGAGATTCATATCAAAAGGATGAATGCATGGGAGGATGTAAGCAAAGATGTGCGGCACAGGCGGCTGTCACCAATTGGCGAAACCCCATGGTGGGCCAAAGACGCTGCGCTTACAACAGTGTTTGGGAAGTTTGGGGATCCAGAGGGATGTCTTTACATTAATCTTGTTGTTACACTCAAGACCCTGCGATGCGTGCAAATTCCGATGCTTATGCAGAGGCTCTGCTGAAATACCAAACCATCCTCACTGTCCAGGCGTTTTTACGCATCTTCCAACAAACAACTCCACTTTCCAAGTATTTAAAAACAAGTGGAAAGGATTTGCTCATGGCCCATCGCTTTGTCACAAGCAAACATGACAATATGAAAAAATATGCAAGGGATTTTAAGAGGGTAAAGGCAGCAACAGATGCATTTGTGCAATGGGCCAATAGAGAATTAAATGTGTGTGAGACAGACACAGAGGAGGAACACACGCTGCCAAACCGGAGACCAAAGAAGACAAAAAGGATGCCAGGCGAGTTATGTGATGATACAGCCATATCAGATGCTGACAGCAAGTATGAGGTACAAGTGCACAATGTCATTCTGGATTCCATCATTGAAAGTATTTCCCGACGTTTTGCTAAAAACAGAGAACTGTACACAGATTTCGCCCTGCTTGATCCCCAGAACTTCAATGGCTTGAAATGTAACGGTGTACCTGCAGGTGCAGTCAGTGCCATGAGCGCCAAACTGATCAGGCTCGATAGCAGAGCAACTCCCGAGGCCTTATAGGCTGAACTACTTAGCCTGGCCACGCACTGGGACAAGCTGAAGTGATGAGAGATGAGTACTGAGGATGGAGATGATGAGCAGACCCCAGATGAAGAGTGAGATGTTGTGAACACAACATGCCAATCTTGCAGAAAGTGTCCCTTCTGTTGTTATTATGTCCTACAAAGGCATAACCTGCTCACTGACTCCTACCATCTAATCGGACTGTGATACAAGCTTCTGTTAACTCTGTCTGTGACACAAGTTGCATGTGAGCGAAGCTTATGATGGCAATCGAAAAGGAGACTCTGGTTTCTTTGGACACGGATTGCATCATTAAAAGGGTGGCAGAGAAGAGCGCTGATGCAACGGCTGCTGATTTAATAAGGTAGGACATGCTTCTTTTTATCATGTATTTTATTGTGGTTTGGTCATAACTGATTGGTCATGGTGCTTTATCTTTCTTAATCACGTGTGTTGTGTGCGTCTGGCCGCTACGCCACGCGTGTGTGTGTGCTTGTGTTTTTGGTCGCTGTGTCATGCTCGTGTGTGCGTCTGGCTGCTGTGTCATGCTCGTGTGTGCGTGTGAATGTGTTTGAATAGACTGCAGTCTATGCGCCTTGCCGTGTACGCCTACAGTGTGAGAGTCATTGCTGCCTTGTATGGTGTCTCAGTGGGGAAAATGTCCAGATTCAGGGGACGGTTTTTTTTAACGTCATCACTTTGTTGGGCCGGTGAAAACCACATTGCCGAGGATGAATTTTGGTCCCAATCCGGACCTGGCATCTTGTGACCAATTTAAAGTTTAAATCAAGTCTGTAGCTGAAAGTGTGCTGAACTAGTACCCTTACAGAGTTGAGTAGGGATGAAAGAGGATTTAATCCTTCTCTCCATTCACTTACAAAGTGTTCCTGGAAAATCTTGAATATTTTGGAAATTATTCAAGGTATCAATGAGAAAAGTACTACCCCTCTATTCATTGAGCTGAGCTCAACATTGACTCAGCGTTCACTCGAAATGAAACCGCCTTTAATAATCTGTTGTAGCCGCTGTGAATGTGAAACAGGCAGAGCTGAAGAAAGTGCATGATCAGCAAAACATTTGACTGGATAATTAAGCTTTAAGAAGTTGTCATTAATTGTATAATGTTTTTTAAATTAGCTGCATTTTACTCACATTTCACGTTAATAGAGACAAATCCAGATGTCCTCCCCAGATCATTCACAGCTGCACAGTAATACTTTCCAGAGTCAGAGGACTGGATGGACCTGAAGACAAGCTGTGGTTCTTTACCGAGAGGATGAAGGTTTTGATTTCCATTCTCCTTGTACCAGGTATAATTAGCTGCTGGGTTAGCATCACTGCTGCAGGTCAGAGCCACTGAACTGTTCTCCACTATCTCAGCAGAGGGACTCACTGACACAGAGGGAAGCTTTGGAGCATCTGGAGGAGAAAACATGAACACTTTTAACATTTAATTTCAAGATGAGGTTGAATTTTCACAGTGGAGCATTATTTCATTTCGGTGGTGCAGCTTGATTTCCTCGTGTATCAGAAACAGCATGGGTTTCTGTTACCATGGATACAAGTTGAACACTTTGATACATTAAAGATACAAGAACAGATAATCAGGGAATTTCTCTGATGCTGCAGAAGTTTTATCTGATCCAGAGAATTTAAACAGTCTAATGACAAGATAAATCTTGTTTTAATACATTTTCATTGTGAGTTATTTTACAGTTTAATTTTGCAGTAAAGACAGTGAATAAAAAATAATTATGCAACATGTCTACAATCTCATGGGGAAATGATTTGGTTTTCATCCAGTTCTACAATGAATCACCAAATACCACTGAGTTACATGCAGTTAATGTGCAGTACAATAGGTTAAAGGCTCCACCAGATGGTGTCATGTCAGTGGAAGACTGGATGTAAACTCACACACTGAAGGAGAGCGGGACTTCTCATATCCTCCTACAGCACAGGAAAAACTGTCTGCAGGATCAAAGTAGGCTGAATAAGAATTAGATGTTTGTCCCCAAATGTTCTGTCCATTCTTGTACCAGACGTAGTAATGATGACCAGGTGGAAGACAACTGCTGTGACACTTCAGCTCTGCCCAGTTAGAAGACTCCTGTAATCTGCTCACCTGCACCTGGAGATCTGAATATGTGAATAAGGAACAGAAATCTTAACTTTAGACTGAACTGTCAACATAGAAACACAGTAACCTTCATAAGATGTTGAACATTTGGAACTAAATAAATAAATATTCAGATAAAAATGTTACCTGTGACAGACAGAGTGACTCCAGGTGAACCAGTATATTTCCCAAGTTCTTGGTTTGTTATGAACCTGAACTTGTACTCAGCTGAGTCGCTCTCTCTCAGGTCTGTGATTCTCAGAGAGCAGCGGTTCATATGACAGTTATACTCCACACGACCTGAATACTCTGACTTTGTTTTCAGATCCACAATTTCATCACCTTTAAACCAGAATGTTTTCTCAACTGTATAATGGTAATTGTTTGTGGTTGGGTATCTGTAGGTGCAGCTTATTTCCACTGTTGATCCTTTGAAGGCACAGATCTCAGTATAAGTGTAAGTCACTCCCCAGTCATTCTGGCTCTGTACCACTGTAACACAGAGCACATCAGAAACAATCAACATTAATAACAGACAAAGTGGATCAAACTACCAATATGGTTTGAGGGAAACGTAACCTGGACAAGCTTCAAAATCCTGAATTATCTGCAGTCATTGTCACAGAAAGTTTATAAGGTGTTTGTCACATTTTAATGTTGTGACAAGTTACTTCTGGGTGTTTCTGCTTGGGTCCATTCATTCAAAAAAATCTAAACAGAAATGCCTGAAAAGCTTATGTGTCAACACACAAGTAATCCAAACAGAAAGTTAATAAAATGACATTTTACTCTCTTTTCTGGGAGAAAGCAGCAGAACAGTGGTACATAAAATACTCAGTTGTTCTGTATCATTCTTCTTCCAGCACTTCCTAACTCCTGTTCTAATTACTTAAAGCTTTATGACTTTTGATGTTATTTCTGAATAAAACTAGGGTGAACAGAGAGAAGTCTAAACACAAAGTCTTGCTCAGTTATTCACAGTCAGTGCAAAGGAAGATGTACACATGCTTTCTACAGTTCATCTCTATGTGCACTGAGGCAGGACATCATCCAGTCTGAAGGTGCAGTGAAGTGAACAGGAAAGTATCAGACCTGTGACCTTTAATGCAGTTTACTGACCGGGATAAGAGGAGAAATATAAATTATTAGAGAGTCTGTGCTTTTCTTGGTCAGTTCTCTCTCTTCACTCTGCGGTCAGGTTGCTGCTGAGTTAAG
This sequence comes from Micropterus salmoides, assembly GCF_014851395.1. Taxonomy (NCBI): domain Eukaryota; kingdom Metazoa; phylum Chordata; class Actinopteri; order Centrarchiformes; family Centrarchidae; genus Micropterus; species Micropterus salmoides. Next base: position 66,285,693 of record NW_024040040.1, on the reverse strand, counting down.
TGTGAAAGCTAAAAATAAATACAGCGCACTGAGGTGTGGGAGAGTTTCTAGCAGCTAAATATAAGATGCAGAAAACTGCTATCAAGATCTCTGACTTTAGCACCCGCTGAATGAGGGTAAATTTTTGGCAGATCGTCAGACCATCCGCCATTTTGGCAGACAGAGAAAACGTTCAACAGAAAGACACGTGTAGTAAGTTTAGTGTAGCCTATTATGGTGATCGGTACACACCCCTGCCTCACACACAAGACACACAGAGCAGTCAGCTCAGGTAATATCTGTGGCGGTGTTTGAACCAAACTCAGCAGTGGAAGAGGCCCAGTCCCTCCTGAGTGACAGCCGGTGAGCTTACCAGCAGCACCGGCCAGACAACAGGAGGGAACTCCGGTGTTGATGGAGAATCATAAGCTTGTCAATCAGAGACAAGAGACATCACTTGGTTTTATTTTCGTTGGCCAACTTTTGTATTGAAAGGAGTATTTTTTATTTGCTTGTTGGGATCCAGAAGAAGACGTTTTTATTGAGATATGGACCCATTCATTGGTGGTTTAACTGACTGTTAGGCTTCCTGTCATCTGTAACGTTACCTTTGAAATATCAGGCTGTTAGTGATTGTTAGGTTAAGTGAAATTAATGTCATGTACTAAAAGACATGCACAATGTTTTTTGTGTTTAAAATTTGACAATTTCTGTGTGTTAGACAAAAAATACCTGCTTGTCACAGTGGCAGGCAGTAAAGAAAGTTATTTTTGGACCTTGCTGCTGTCAACACAGAGCACAGAAACATCACACTGAGGTCAGACAGACAAAAAGGAAAAGGAACTAGCAGATGAAGATATGAGAGAAGTTGTGTCAGTATGACTTCACTGTGTGAGACCAGTAGGCCTATCTCTCTAAAACCTTCACTGTGATAAAAGTAGCTTCAAATAGGAACTATTTGAAGTCTTTGTTTCCGGTTTACACTTTGTTGTCTAATTTCCATTGTACAAGTTGGATAATGGAACAAGCCGACGCTTTGGTGCGTTAAATTGCATTGCATGTCTTCATTCAATGCGACAATAACACAGCATAGTGCTAACATCGTTTAGGCAGCATCAGCTCTGGAAAAATGAACTCACACTGTTCACAATGAAATTAGGAAATACCACCCAAACTGGCTGTTTTCATCATACAGTGTGAACAACTGATCCTGATACTTCATTCTGATCCACTTATTTTCACATCTGACCTTCAGCCTACTTTTACAAGACATACATTTCCCAGATTCCCTTTTAATGTAATAAATGTAAGTTTAGATATTCAGTACCTGACACAGAGAGAAGGAAGACGACAAATCCACTTGTTGCTGCAGTTAAACTCATAGCTGCTCCTCTCATCTCTCTGTGTGGCTTCAGAGACAATAAAACATGTCAGCAGATAAAATAATTTACAAGGCAGATATACAGTATCAGTCACATCAATAAATCTACTTACAATGAAGAAGGACGCTGTCGTTCAAGAAGCCTTCCTCTGTGTCAGCAAGCAGAACACGGATATCAGGCTGTTAAACTACTAGATTTCCTTCCTCTTTAGATTATTAATATTCATGATGAGCCAAATGCCAGTTAACACCAACATCAAAATAAAGCAAACTAAGAACTTAATAAGAGAGAATAAGAAAATATTATTATGCCCTGTTGGTATTAAACCTGTTTGCTGCTTCCCACTGACACAAGAAAAGACCATTCAAAAAGAGAAAAGAGAACAGACAGGCGTGAAAGTTGGTTTCATGCATCACTAGAAAGGTCTAGTGCATCTTTAGACAGTGAAATAACCTTTATACCAGTATGAGTTCAAAGAGATGGACTGCAGCAGTATGGGATGCAAAAAGTCACGTGCTGAGCTCAGTGTTTATTCAGTATTGAGAAACATGTAAGAAAAGTAGATCAGAAACAATGAATTACATTTTGCAGCTCTCTCACTCACAGTCATTGTGACTCTGTGTCACTGTAACACAGAGCACATCTGACAAGATGCTGCTGGAGGTAAGACAGAAAATATGTCTTCTTGTAATTTGTGTGAAGTGACTCTTTGAAACAGGCAGTGGAGGGAGCTCTCAGAGTGAGGAAGCCTGAATGTGCCACAACAAAGGTTCACCACTAGAGGGCAGTGAAACATCACAGATCCTGAATCAGGACGCTGAAACATTTTACCATCACTGATTGTTAGGTCAAATTGAAGTTTACTTTTGGGGCAGTTAATTATTAGTGCCAGTAGATACAGGAAGTGCAGGGTATATAGTGTTGTTCATAGCAAAATGAGACAATCTCACTGAAAATTGGTAAAGTCTTTGTTAGGCGTCCAACTAAGGATTATTTTTACTTTTGATGAATTTGTCGATTATTTTCTTGATCGAGTTGTTGATTGGTTTACAAAATATCTGAAAATGTTGACCAGTATTTCCCAAAGCCAAGATAATGTTTTCAAATGTCTTGTTTTTTTTCATATTCAGTTCACTGTCATAGAGGATAAAGAAAGCAGAAAATATTCATGCTTAAGAAGCTAGAATCAGAGAGTATTGACTTTTTTATTCTTAAAAAATTACTCAAACCAATGAATGGATTATCAAAATAGTTGGCGATAAATTTAATAGTTGGCAATTAATCATTGCAGCTCCAGACTGTGTGTTGCTTTCAGCCTGTCCACCCCATTATCCCCAGGTCAGATCTACCGGTGTGCATTTCTCTCTAACACCACAGTGTATTTTCTTTGCTGCTTATCACTGAGAGTCACCAAAGTTAGAAAGTTGATGCTCATTGTGCCTCTATAAAGACACACAGCCCTGAAACTGTACGATGCAACTTTTAACTAATTGACTGATGAAAATGGCTTCAAAAACTCACTTTACCATGAAGATAAACTTGAGCATGACAAATACTCTCAATTCCATATTTTCCTGATACTTACTGACAGTACACCAATATTGTTACTTCACAGCTGTATTACATTAGTTAATACACATACACTCACTGATGATATGGATAATCAGGTAAGTGTTAGTGGTTTTACTTTTACACTGTTATTCTTAACGGTATATTCTTTCATGCAAAAAAGTAATAAAAAATATTCTTAACATGTTGATTTGTGGGTTTTTTTAACCTGTCCTGTCCAGCAGTCTGTTACACATTATGAAGAGCTGGATGTTGTGATAGACAGATTATTATTGAAACTATTGGTTTGTTGTTCTTACCATCATTTTAACTTCTGTAACGAACTTGCTGAATGAAGGCTCATAGAAGCTCTTAATGAAGGGCTTTTGCTCTGAAAAGCTTCAAATTAAGTTTCTATGAATGACCCCAAACAATTTAAGTGGACTAAATTGACATTTACAGCTGAAATGAATGTTCCTGAATTCCTCTTCATTAAACTGTCTGTGCATCTTTATATCAGCAACATCCCAAATCATAATAATCTGTTACACTGTGGCACATTTCATCCTTATAGTGACAAGAACTGACTGTGTGAGCAATAAGCCAAGACAAGATTTTATTTGTCTGGTAAATTAAATAATATTATGGAAAATAAGCAGAAAAGCTGAAATGCACACAGAAGCTCCTCATGAGTCAATAAGTTATTTCTTAGGTATAATTTCAAAATAACAGTTTCCATAACAACTTTATTCCTCACATTCCTGACATAACTAACTAATATAACAAACTCTGCAGGAAATAATAAGCTTACATAATTTAATCATGTCAAACATCACCTGTCTATCGGCTGACAGGTCATCATGATTCAGTTCAACCTGCTAACACCACCATGTTGTCCTACTTTGTCTGAAGTCTGAAATCTGAAGTCGCCTGTTTTATTTGATGCAGGAGGCTCTAACCTGACTGGACTTCACACCATGTCTTCCTGCTGCTCTGTGTCTTCTGTCTGTGCTGCAGTGACGCTCTTAAAGTCTGAGACGTTCTTATACGCAGGATCAGAGTCTAACTGATGGGAGAGACGACAAAATGAAGCTCAATGTACCTCTTTCATGAAACCTGCATATAATTAGATTCTATCCGAAATGTATTTAATCACGTTTACAAGTAAATTATTTGCTGAAATAGTGTTATGACAAAATGCCTTACTGGTTTCTACTCAGCAAGTTGCACTTTTCATCATATGGTGGATTAAGATGTCTGATGTGTACATGTGTAAGTGAAGTGAAAAACGTACCTGCCACAACAGTCAAATGTAAAGTGAAGTTAAGACGTCCTCTTTTGTTCTGGGCTTCACAGTAATATTTGTGTTCAGGTCTGATGTCAGTGATGGTGAAGTTCTGTCCTGACGGAGTTATGACGTCCTCGTGTAGATGTTACAATTTGCAACACAAATTTAACTATTTGTATTTACTACATCAGAGGACTGTGGCTGTTAGTTTAGTTCACATGCAGTTCTTCTATTGACTGTGACAGACTGAAATTGTCCGCTGTACACAGATGTTGTCACTTTGTTAAGCTTCTCCTGCTGGACTGAAACTCCAGCATGTTAGTGTCCAGTCCATTGTGCGCCTGCCTGTTTTGCTTGTAACCTCTTAAAATGAAGCAATATGTACTCAGTGTGGCCTCAGTGTAGATATGACTGGTGAGCATTTCATGTTTTTATTTTAGGCAAAACAAAACATTACAGAACAAAGGAGATGGACCACAATAACAAGGAATTAAAAAGGAAGCAAGACAGACAACTGTAATGAGATGTAATATAATTTAGCGGAAATAACCGGAAATAATCACCGAATTAAAAACTGTAATAATGGAACTGGTAAAAAAAAAAAGAGGAGAGTAACAATGTGGTGAAAATAAACTGTTTACACAGATAAGAGAGACGTGCACATTATGGGATCTAAAATATGGCTCTTGACTACAATCTAGTGACAACAGAAGGAAATTACAACTAGATTACCTAAATCATGTTCCTCTCTCCTCTTTCTCTGTCTCCCAATGAGCTTTTAAATAGCAACTTTATACTACAATTAAATAAAAAATAGTAATTACAGCTTACCTCCTATTAGATATCTGATGCAGTACTACAGAGATAAAGTATGTCTGAAGCTATACTGTAGAAGAATTAGGAAAATGTTTGCTAGGTCTAAATTAATCTTTAATAAGGTTAAAATGTATCCTGCAGAGTTTTTTTTATCACTAGCATTATGGAGACATGGTTTTACAAGTGGGTTCTAGTTTTGTTTAGCAGGTATAATGTTTATCATATTCACCATGTTAGTTGTGTTAGTTTCTAACATTTGTTAATTGGCACTAAACAGAAAGTACAGCTGAGGATGCTGGGAATGTCATTAGTTTTTCAGGTATTTGGTCATAAACCAAAGAAGCAAATAACACATTTCAATCCATCCAATAGTTGTCAAGACATGTCACAAAAAACTAAAATGACACCCTGGTTCTGGTGCAGGGTTAAAGTCGGGATCACCAAAGTCAGTAGGATGCATCCTCTGGGAACCATAAATGTCAGTAAAAAATAGTTGTTGAACTATTTCAGTATGGACTCTGCAAGTGGCAGACCAACTGACTGCAAAACTAACTAACCAACCACAGACTAACTTTGCCATCCCTAGAGCCTAGCACATTTAAAAATGACAGAAAGCACAGATTAGACGTTCTGGTTGCGTTCAGCAGTTTTGTTGACTGTACTGTACAATGCAGCTGGATCCTCCAGTTTCCTGACTTCTGGTCCTGAGAAAAAAAGATAAAGATATAGTATTAACTCAAACTGTTGTGAAAATATTGTGAGCCAGGTTCAGGTGTGATGAAGACGTTTCAAGAGACTGATGAAGGCTTACACAGCATGGTTTAATGAGACTCGGCCGAGGAGATGCAGTGCCGGCACACAACATGTGAACACATGAAATGCCAACACCAAATCTGAAGGCTACTTCCTGTCTGATATTTATCCTTCCTAGACCTACACAGATTCACTAAGTGTCCAAATAAGTGTCCTTTTCTACATAGCCAGTCAGTCTGTAATGAGACAACATAAAGATAATCTTGACCTTGGGTTTCCTAACAGATGTATAACAGTGCATCCTTATCAACTCAGCTGCATCAGTCAGCCGACAAGCAGGCAGAGAGGAGAGACAGAGTCTGGCCTACAGTTTTGGAGAGGCCCTGGCTGTCACCTTTGGCTTCCTTTAGCTCAGCAATTGACCCTATCATGACCTGCGGAAACCTGGGTCATAGTACCCTTAAATTCCTTCACAAATACAAACAGTGATAGTGAAAATGTAAAGAAAACAAGCAAATGCAACAGGAATGAAAGTGTTAAAATGAAATACTTGATCATCAGCTCCATTAACTGCATGCCATGTTGAGGTTTTAGTGAGGATAATGTTCCTGTGAGAGGAGCTGCTCACCTTGGGGCAGTACTGGCACTGTTAAATTTGACGCCAGCGTACTCAACAACTTCCTCCTCCTCCTCTTCCTTGTGTCTTCGGGGGACAGCTGGTATGATGTTGGAGTAGACAGCATCTGTCTGGTTATTGGAGAAGTGGAAACTGGCATAATGAAGGTCATCCTGTTCCCTGTCGTCTGGTCTATCTCCAGGCTCAGATGATTGCTTGGAGGATCTCTTTTTCCTGGTTAGAATGAATTAAAAACCAAGGAAATAATAATTCATCTGCCAACCTGGCTGCTAACAAGACTCTGGTATTCAATGTAAAATGCATCAGTAAAACAAATCTACTCACCCTATCAGTAGGAGGACAGAGAGCCATATGATAGCCAGGAAAACAGCAGATGTTGTTCCAAAGACTGCTGATTTCCATACTCCTGGGAACACTGGAATAAGACAAAATGACTCATTTGAGTGTGTTCAGATGTTTGGCCACATAGCGTGATATAACAAAAATATTTTTCTTTGCACATGTATTATGTATGTTCTTTTGAAAGATCTTTTGCCATCTTAAAAGACACATTACATTACACAATGTCCTCCTGTATCCCCAAGCTCCCCCTGGCCAGCAGGAAGACTTAACCCCTTTACTGTCTCCCTGGTCTGTCCTATGACCTTCTCTCAGTCACATGTGCATGGCTAAATCTGGACACCCTGGCATCATCTCAAATCTCTCCTCTAAATGAAAATCTGCCTCATTTTGACAGCTTGAATCAATGACTTTAGCTTTCCTAATTTTTGTGAACAGAACAACAATAGTGCGAACAAAGCTGCAGTATTTTTCTGACTTGAAATTCACTTTGCCTGTTTGTTTGGTATTTTAGTGCAAATGTTGCAGGTGAGGTGCAAACAACTGGGAGTTTCAAATAAGGCAGTGCAAAGCTCAGTTACTCTGAACTGTATTCCACTTCACCCAGCCCTTTTTTACAATGTGTCTCGGCTCCTATAAGAACTAAAACAGGGGAAAACAGCCACAAGATCGAGGAAGAACACCAACACTACAGGGGATACGGAAAAGAAGATCTAACGCAGCAACATTGTGATTCCATATGTGTCTGGAATATCAGAGAAACTCAGGAGGATTTTCAGCGAACACCACATCCCTGTGTTTCTTAACCCAAGAACACGCTAAGACAGATTCTGGTTCACCCTAAAGACCGCACACCAAACACGAGAAAAGCAATCTAGTGTATGTGGTCCAATGCAGTGAGCAATGCACAGATCTGTATATTGAGGAAACTAAACAACCACTAACAAACGCATGGCTCAACACTGAAGGGCCAAATCCTCAGGTCAGATCCCAGCAGTTTACCTACATCTGAAGGATAAAAGTGCAAATTTTAGACAGAGAGGATGGTCGGTTTGAAAGAGGTGTGAAGATATTCATTTACACCCGTGTTGAGAAGCCGTTGCTTAACAGTGGAGGGGGTCTGCGACACCACTTGTCCCCCACTTACAATGCTGTCCTTTCATCCCTTCCCAGGAAACTTAACAAACGTTCACTTTTGGCCTCAGGTGAGGATGCCAACGATGGTCATTCAGACTTGGCCTCAGGTGACTCTAATGACCATAACGACTGTTATTACAAATGCCAGGAGCACTAAGAACCAGCAGTATCGATCATCTTGGCAAACGACCCCACAGAGGTTAAACAGCTGAGTTTCCCTACCTTCTAGTATCTTCAACTAAGTCCAGTTGCCCTTGATTTTAACCTTAGACTGCTTATGATAACATTGTTCTCATCAAGTTTATTGCAGAGATCCAGGAATCTAGAAGTGTCACATGGACGGTTTAACTCACATAGGGCCTCATTTAATTGCACCCCTTAATCTCCCCACTTTTCATTAAGATGTCTGATGAGTACATGTGTAAGTGAAGTGAAAAACGTACCTGCCACAACAGTCAGATGTAAGGTGGAGTTATGACGTCCTCTTCTGTTCTGGGCTTCACAGTAATAATTCCCACTGTGTTCAGCTCTGAAGTCAGTGATGGTGAAGTTCTGTCCTGATGCTTTTGGTGAGTCTTCATTCTCCTTGTACCAGGTATAATTAGCTGCTGGGTTAGCATCACTGCTGCAGGTCAGAGTCACTGAACTGCCCTCCACTATCTCAGCAGAGGGACTCAGTGACACAGAGGGAAGCTTTGGAGCATCTGTATTACATGAATATAGATTATCATAAGTTGATGCATATTTGGCAGGATATAGAAAGTTGATCGTGGTCTAAATGTACTGAAGCTGCTCAGTGAATTACAGCAGAAAACTTGAAGCAGGCAGGTAAAATCTTTTCGTTGTCGAGTTAAAGGGATACTCCAGAGATTTAGTTTTGCACTTCCTATGGCACATATGGATGTGCCACCCTGGAGGAGCTGGACTACCTGTGCAACTTGAATGGGCTGCAGATATTGCGTCATGCAACCAGTGGTGACGAGGACGCTAACAAAATGCAAAACTAAAGAACAATCAGTCAGGAAGGGTAAGGAGAGAACAACTGTCTGCGGCCACCACGTGCAAAACCATTCATTTTTTGGGGGGTTGTCTTGCTGTTGCCGCTCCAAAAACAGGTGATTCACAATTACTTATTCTTCCTAACTGGACAGATTGATATCCCAGAAGTTCACTTGACATGATGTTATACTGTGATGATATTTTTAGAGTGTATTTAATCTCTCAATAGCATTAAACCTGTGTTTCACTCACATTTCACATTAATAAAGATGTATTCAGATGTCCTCCTCCCCAGCTGGTTCTCAGCTGCACAGTAATACTCTCCAGAGTCAGAGGACTGGATGGAGCTGAAGACAAGCTGTGGTTCTTTACTGAGATCTTCATGGTCTGGATTTTTAGTCCTCTTGTACCAGATATAGTTAGCTGCTGGCTTAGCATCACAGCTACAAGTCAGATTTACTGACTGCCCTCCACTAAATCACCAGAGGGACTCGCTGACACGGAGGGAAACTTTGGAGCATCTGCAGGAGATATTAACATACATTAACTTTAAAATGTTTTTGTTAAACAGTCTTTTGTTGTTGATAGTTCAATCCTAAAGAGAATCATTTATTCAGGAAGAAATTAAAGAAAGAAAAACAGATTACATTTCCATTTTTTTTTAGATGTTTGATTATTGCTGCTGTCCAGAGTTGCTGTGGTCACAAAAATTCTGAAGACTTTGTGTTTCTTCTGGTGTTTCCTGAACCAATTACACACCTTTATAGTAAAAGCTGATTTCCTTTTTTTCTTTTATATTTACTAATTATTTGCTAATAATTATTTTGTGGGAAAGTATCCCTCATTCAAATTGTTGTGGAACTAGTGCTTAAAAATTAAAACAAAAAGCTTGAGTGAACTAAACTGCACAAACACACACACAATTACTGTCACCCATTAAAGACACATATATTCATGATACAGCATTAGTTACACTACTCCACCAGATGGTGTCATGTCAGTGGAAGACTGGATGTAAACTCACACACTGAAGGAGAGTGGGACTTCTCATATCCTCGTACAGCACAGGAAAAGCTGCCTGCAGATCAAAGGGGCCTGAATATGTAGATGTTTCTTCCTGAATTTTCTGTCCGTTCTTGTACCAGATGTAGGAAGGATGGCCAGGTAGACGACAGCTGCTGTGACACTTCAGCTCTGCCCAGGGAGAATACTTTGATCTGCTCACCTGCACCTGCAGATCTGAATACATGAACAACAGAAATCTTCATTTCTAACTGTCAACACATACAAGCACACAGATGCAAGTAACCTTCACAAGATGTTGAACACATGAAACTAAACTGATAAATATTCAGATGAAAATGTTACCTGTGACAGACAGAGTGACTCCAGGTGAACCAGTATATTTCCCACTTTCTTGGTTTGTTATTAACCTGAACTTGTACTCAGCTGAGTCGCTCTCTCTCAGGTCTGTGATTCTCAGAGTGCAGCGTTTGTTCTGACTAATATACTCCACACGACCTGAATACTCTGGGTCCGTTTTCAGATCCACTTGAACATTATTACCCTCTTTCGTAAACCAGAATGTTTCCTGAACTTTGGTATCATGATTATTTAAGCTGGATGGATATGTGTAGGTACAGTTTATGTCCACTGTTGATCCTTTTAAGGCACAGATCTGAGTTGGAGTGTAAGTCACTCCCCAGCCATTCTGACTCTGTACCACTGAAAAACAGATGACATCAGAAACCAAAATCAGATTCAAAACATCAGAGAACAAACTTATTTTCATATATTTATTTTTGTAAAACTTAACTGAACTACTGCACATGTACAAAACTGCGTTGGGAGTCAAACCCTTTGCCATGGAGAATTAACAGTCTACAGGTTTTCATGTCATTTTAAGACTTTTAGAGGCAGAGGGGAGAAAACCTGTAGACTGTCGGCTCTCCATGGCACAAGACTGGACAACTTGTGTAGGTTCTATGTAATATCCTGTAAGACAAAGAGGATCAAGGTACCAGCGTGTTTTTGGGAACAGCTATCCTGGATAAGCAGTGTCACAAAAACGTATCTCTGTAACTAGAACTGAAAAAGAATAACGTATTTCATCAGGTGTTTCAGTTTTTATTGATACAATAGGAATATTTATCAATGTTGGTGCTACAGCTTCGGTCCATTCATTTAAGACATAGAAAAGGACATTAGGGGGGAATCGGAGGAGCATTTATTTACTTTTTGCTCACTAAAACCTTGTATTAAATATTTGTTGGAGATCATACACCCTAACTCTGAAGTCTCATGGAGGGGATGATGGCACAGACGTAACTATTGTTGACTAGCTGTCAGTTTTTAAAGATCAAGTCATCAAATCCGTCTAATTTAAAAAATAAATTCACTTTGTGGTATGGCTGCTGACTGAAGGCCTTCCCCATAACATCAGATATAGCTGATAGCTGATCCAGGGTCCCTGTGTGTGCAGGGGGAATTTAAAAAAGCATCATCAATGGAGATCTGATAGGACGATTCACCATGGCAACAGGTAAACAAGCCTCTATTTTAACCCAGTGATGCTCAAAACGTGGACCATGATGTTTCTCTTAAATCACAGGATGAAAGGAGTCACTTAGTTAACAATAATACATTTTATTCAGCGTAGTCTGCTCATTCATCATTTACCAGACTTGAATTTCTGTAATGTTGCATTGGATTTTAATTATATTTATTCACCTGTAACCTGACAGGGACAAAATACCACTGGCAATAACTGAAGATGAAAATATAGATAAGACACAGTTTAGTCATGGACCTATGATTAGTCTGACCCAGTAATAATAATTTTGGTCATTTGCATTTGAAAATGTGTCTCTGTTCAAACTGACTGTAATGTTTTAGACGTCCAGCCTATTTTATGTAAAAAAATTATGCTCATTTCACATTTAGATACAATGCTTCTATGGGTGGAGCCTGATTCGAAGCTTCGCAGCGAAACATGCAATTTTGTCTATATGTTAGTGTCAACGTTTAATTTTACATAGAACCACCAGTTTTCTGACAATAAGTTAATATACAGCCAATTACAATATACATTTCAATGTTTGATTCTTTAACTAAACATGTGTAAAGAAAAACACTTTCAATAAATGTTTTTAAAGTGCGTAAATAAATCCAAAATTGTAACCCTGGGTCGTCATGTGTAGGCGTAGCTTGTATGTTTGTGTGGCAGAAGAGGAACACTTGCTGAAAAGATGGAGCCCCAGCTTCACCGGTGTTGTGCCGAGTTGTCGCGGGACTTTTGGATAATTTGTCACCGTTGATGAACCACACAAAGAATATTATATCGTTTTTAGACCCGCGAGGAACCGCGACGCGCATGCAGTTGTCGGCAGCACGGCATGCACGTAAAACTCTGCACAAGACCGGTGAATGGCAGGAGGGAGGGAGGGAGAGAGAGGGGAGAGAGAGAGGTCAAAAATAAGCCTCAGTTTAGCTTTAGGGACAGCCCTAAACATGACAAATGATTGTTCATTGATCAGTTAGGCTACAGGCATATAGATTAGTTTGATTGAAACAGTGATTACTGCAGTAGTGTAGGCCACTAAATGTTTCAGTGTAACTGTTGCTGCCTTAATGTCCACAGAGTCACAGTGATACACAGAAGGACAGAGTAGCCCGTATAGATTTTATCTGTGCTGAGGATGAATCCACAATGTCGCTGTCTCAGTCCTTACATTGATGACAGATTGATCATGTTGAAGATCATGTTTGGGTACGGAACCTATATCTAACTGGGACTTTGACGTTTGCAAAAACTTCTGCAAATGAATGTTTTCAGTTTCTGCTTTGGTATCGACAGTATGAATGAGGAAATGAAACGCTGCGTCAGACCGCTGCTTCAGGCTCCGCAGGAGGGGAAGAGTCAGAGAAACTCAGCATTTGTTGAAGAAAACCTTCTCCCGAGCAGCTTAGCTTTACAGCATAAATTGCTGGAGTTACTGATCTCGTTTTTTTTTCTGATCTCGTCTCTTAAACTGATAACGCAGAGTTTCCCTCATCTAAGGCTTAACATACTTCTAGTAATCCTGCTTTCTGAAACTGGCCATGGACTACAGAAAATTATGACAGATTATCAAATCAAAATTATTTAATGTGTGTAATGAGGCAGAAATGCATAGTTAAATGTAAAGAGGAGACAAAATAAATGCCATAATAAAGAGGGTAGAAAATGCAAAGGAAGAATAATAAACATATTAACAAAAATATTAAAATTAAAAAATACATTTGAAAAACAATTAAGTTGAAGATTATAAAGGGCAATAAATAAATAAGGTAATTAATACAAAGGTGAATAAATACATAGAAATAGTGTTTTAAGTGAGACTCCCAGTAAACATGGAGACCACCTGAGTAAATCTTTATAAATTGCATCATAAATTAGTATTTTAGTGTATTTTCCTTTATCACATATTTAATAATTATGAGTAATTCAAGGGTATATCACAATTTATTTAAAAATTGATTTGCCTTATCCGTACACAACACACACACACACAGATTATATGTGAAAAATCCAATTAAATCCACAAACCACTATGTGCTACCAAACCAGATACAGACATTTAACATCCAAGTAGAAGCACTGAGTCCAAAAGCTAATGTTGGTGTTGCAGTCAGAGTTTTAAGGTGTTTTAAATTATCACACTGCATAAAACAGGTCAAATATAGGAATATGGAGATCTCAGAATGAATAATTTAATTAAATGTTCTTTCTTATAATCACTTCAGGTTGCTCTGACTAAATGTAAATACATAAATGTAGATATACAGCACCTGGTACAGTCAGGAGAAGGACGACAAATCCTCTCGCTGCTGCTGTTAACCTCATATCTGCTCCTCGCGTCTCGCTGTGTGACTTCAGAGACATTAAAAGATGTCTGCAGCTAAATAATGTCCACAGAAGTAAATCATTCGCATCAAAAACACTTCTACCTAACATGAAAGGAAGTTATCTTGAAAAGACAACGTTACTCTGTAAAATCCTCCCAACTTCCTTCCTCTTTACATCATTTACATGAATAATGAACCAAATATACAAGTAGACTTAAGTTCACACTAAAAAGTAACTTGCTTTGTTGTTTTTGCAAACTATGAACTTTCTGTCTATCTATTTAAGAGAGTGTAACAAACTAGTTTTGAGGCACTTCAGAACATCCAACAAACAACAAAGACTATCTAAGGAAATCTTATCGTAAATGTGGTCATAGTTTAGGGTCTGTCAGTGATGCTAAACTAAACAGGAACAGAAGGAAACAGTTTGATGCATCGCTTGGATGCACACCATGGGTTCAAATTGTTGTGCTGCATCAGTGTGGAAAAAAGTAACATGATGCAGTCTTATTGATAGTATAAGACCTATTTTTCAAAAAAAAGTTACATGAAAAGACTAAATGTTACAAAAAGTCAGACAAATTATATTTACAGGTGAATGCAGTCAAATACTTTACATATTCTAAAAACAAAGTAAGTTTCTCTAGGGCATATAATTCATTTGTAAATTTGGAGAGGCATATCCCAAGAAAAATATTAACTAAAAGAAAGAACTAAAAAAGAAACAGAATTATCATAAATGCATATATGTTTTGGTCGTTGACTGTGCTGTACAATGCAGATGGATCCTCTCCAGGTTCCTGACCTCTGGATCTGAAAAAAAAGAAGATATTGTTTGAAAAAATATAATTACCATCACATCCCAACAGTGTTTTAGAGTTTAAAATATAAAAAACAGGGGAAATGACAAATCAACACATTTATTTCATTTGTTATGTCATCTGAATCTTGCAGTGAGTAGTGTTGTAGTACTCGAGACCGGTCTTGGTCTCGAGTACTACAAAAAAACGTATTGCTTCAAATGCAACCAATAATCCTACTTAAAAATATGTTCCCCCTTCCTGCGATGGTAAACATGGAAAAGGAGTGTTGAATAAAGAAGCTTTTGTTGATTTCAGCTCTTAGTGTTTGTATGTGGGTGTTTTACTGGGAATGTGGATCTTTCAGATCAACCTGAGAAGTACCTATGATCTCGTTCCACATTTTATTGTGTGTCATGTAATGTGGGGAACTGGTCTTGGTCTCGACTTGGTCTCAGCCCTTAAAAGTTTGTTTTGTCTCAGTCTCAATAAACTCTGGTCTTGGTCTTCACATAGTCTCGGTTTGGGTTGTCTTGACTACAACAATTGTAGTGAGGATAATATGAGAAGAGCTGCTCACCTCGGGGCAGTATTACTCTTAAATGTGACAACAGCATAGTCCATGAAATCTTGTTGCTCTGTGTGTCTGAGGGAGCGAGCTGGTCTGATGTTGGAGTAGAGAGGATCTGCCTGGTTGTTGGTGAAGTGAATGCTGGCATACTGAAGGTTATCCTGCTCCTCTGGCTGTTCAGGTAGAAACTGCACAGACATATTTTACATGAGTGGGTTTTTCATCTGAATAGTGAATTCTTACAGATGATTGCAACCAGGACAGAAAAGACTGAAGCAACTACAGCTGTGGTAATGATGGAACAATTCCTCCTACAGGACTATAGGTTTTTAAAGAGTGACAGGAAAAAAGTCACCAATGAAACCCACAATATTATCAATTTATAGCATGTAAAAGTGCTTAGCAAACAGATAATTTATGCAAAGGAAAGACCAAAAGAAGTTAAAAACGAGAGTCCTAATATCCATTAAAATTTACACAAACAACAACTATATAAAAATGTATTAATCTGGGGAGTTTCCACAATTGTAAATAAAACCAATGTTTCTAGTTTGCCTTTCACACAATTCTGATCCACTTATTTCCACATGTGACCTTCAGCCTACTTTTACAAGACCCACATTTTCACAGATTCTTCCTTTTAATGCAATAAATGTAAGTTTAGATATTCAGTACCTGACACAGAGAGAAGGGAGACGACAAATCCTCTCGCTGCTGCAGTTAAACTCATAGCTGCTCCTCTCATCTCTCTGTGTGGCTTCAGAGACAATAAAACATGTCAGGAGATAAAATAATGTACACAGGAGATATACAGTATCAGTCACATCAATAAACAATTCTACTTACAGAAGAAGGATGCTGTCTTTAAAGAAGCCTTCCTCTGTGGTCAGTAAGCAGAAGATAGATATCAGGCTGTTAAACGACTACATTTCCTTCCTCATTAGATTATTAATATTCACAAGCTTACTGCCAGTTAACATCAATATCACAATAAAGTTGTAACATTTTGTTAATTATAAACATAATAAGACAGACTAAGAAAGTAGTGTTATTTGCCTGTTGGTATTAAACCTGTTTCACTGTAAAAATCCCAGATACAACACATTTTTAAACTCTCCCTATTTTAAGCACCAAATCAAGACTGGTGTAAAAGTTGGTTTGATGCATCACTTGACACTTCAAGTGCATCTTTAGACAGTGAAAAATTACCTTTATACCAGTTTAAGTTCAAAGAGATGTGCTGCAGCAGTATGGGATGCAAAAAGTCTCATGCTGAGCACAGTCATTATATATAAGTATTGAGAAACATTTCAGAAAGAAGAAGTGGATTATATGAAAACGGAATCTTTTTTTAACAATTACAGTTTGCAACTCACTCACAGTCATTCTGACTCTTTATCTCTGTGTGAACTGAGGCAGGATGTCACACAGTCTGCAGGTGCAGTGAAGGAACAGGAATACATTGGACCTGTGAATGAGGCTGTTTTACTGAACGTGATGAAAAGCAGAGTTTTAATTACAAGAGGAGGAAACAATTTTTGTTGTGTTTTCACTTTTGAGTCAGGTTGCTTTTCTTTGCTGAGAAATGCAGAACACTGAGACCTGAGAAACTCACATGTACATGTAACACATAATCAAGTGGACTGGTAGGATCTGGTACGGACACACAACAGTGATTTGACTAGCAAGGACCACGCCACAGCGATGTGTGATTTAGAGGTACATGCAAATACGGAATGCATGGATTATAGAGGATGGAATAATGCATATAGAGGGGAAGGGTGATGGTGGAAGAAGGATGTCGTCTGATAGGCTGCTGGCCTGAAGGGGTGTCCAGAAGACCGGGCAGAGAGACTTAGTGTGGGGGTTCTGTCTCGAAAGTGTTTATTTCAAGCCCCCAGAAGAGTCAGATTAAGGTCGGGTTTGAGTTCCTCGAGCCTGGGTTATAGCGGAGGAACAGACTTGGACTGAAAGAGCATTTGTGCTGAAATTGCGGTTGGACGTGAGGTCCTGAGAGGAGAATGTCCGATGAAAGGTGACGTGATGCTATGTGTTGGTATGTTGAGAGCTTTGTAGCTTTGGTAATATTGTTGTTATACATTCGTGCCAATAAAGCTGATTGAATTGAATTAAACTGAGAGAAGCTTGGGCAGATGCTGTAGAGGATGGATTCCTGTGACGCGTCAGAGAGGTTTCTTAGCTGTGGAGCTGGTAGAATGACATGGCTGAAACGGTGAGACTGGTATTGGATGAAGATGCAGTATGGTGCTGTGGCCCGGTGTCTGAAAATGAATAAGAGATGAAAGGATGGATTGCTAATGGTCCTGTGGTGGCAGAAATGCGAGCTGTCCTGAGGATGAACCGATGTATAGCGATATTCATGAATCTGCGAAGGAGTGAGGTGAGGAATTTCACTTGTTTCAAGTTTTTTGGCCTTAAGTAGCAAGTGAAATATTCTTGTTCTGTTGGCAGATAATTTTGCTTATTTTAAGTAAGATTTCCCCCATTTTAATGCTTTTCTTTCTTGTTTTTGAGAGCTCAGTTTTTGCAGTGTAGTGTTATCTGGGTGGATGAGTGTGGACTCACTAGACCCTTAAAACCCCCAAAGATGGCGGCTGTGATGACGAGGTAAGTTTGTGAGTGCTGAGGAAGGAAGGCTGGACTCGGTGTCTAGAAGTCTAACTCTAATGAGATCGTGGCATGGGTGAGGAGTGTCTGGAAGGACTGCGACTGAAATGATCATACCGAGGTGCAGCGCTGGAGTCTGCTGGTGTGATGGAGTAGTGCTGCTACGCAGAAGGAGCAGACATGCAGAGCCTGCAGTGTAAGAGTGCGGCCCCGGTGTTTGAATTAATGCAGACCAACGTGCCCGCTTGATGAAAACTGGCCTGCCCTGTTTGTCAATTCCCTTTAGCGTTGGGATATTAACAGAAGGATGTGAGTCTGCGGGCCTAGGGATGATGTGAGATGGGGGCGTGGCGGGTGAGAAACGGTGAACGCTGGGGTGTTTCGTCAGTAAAAAGGGGGCGTGAATGGGGTAGTGGAGCGCTTCCTATGCATGCTGAGGCTGGGTGAGGGGCTCCGATGACCTGCAAGAGAGGGATGTACGAGCTGAATAGATGCGACCGTAGAATTAAGAGTTGAGAGCGCTCCAGTATGTATCCGGGTTAAATTGCTGGGTCTGGGATGGAGTCAAACGCCCGGCCTGAATTATTGTGCCAGTCCGCCCCTGGTCGGAGGTGCGGATGGTGATGTCGGATAGACTGGGACGGTTGGATGGATTACAGGCAGATGGCATCTGGTAAATACTGACACTTCAAGAAAAGGCCGGCAGGAACATGGATCTTGAGTTCAGTTATTTGCTGGGGACATGTATCCTTAACGTATGGAAGGATGCAGAGGCGGTGACATCATGCGTGATGCCACTGGCCGTGGCCGACCCTGGCGGAGAACCGGAATTGTGCGAGGCCTGGTGTTTGTTGTTGCCTGAGTATTGCTGGAGGCTATGTTGCGGTTGGAGGGAATGTTTTTCCCTCTGAGGAATTGTTGGAAGCGGGCGATGGTCCAGTCACTAATGTCAGGCTCCGTTTGTGGAGGAAGAGACGGCCGCGCTGTGGAGGAGAGTGTGCTGCGCCGTGAAGAGTTCGTACAGGACATAAAGATCACCTCCGGTAATCTTTATGTCCTGTAAGAAATTTGCTTAATCATTTTCTTTCATTCGTTAGATGGCGTATACTGTGTGTGTGTAGTAAGTAAGTAAAGTTTATTTGTATAGCACCTTTCACAGATAAAAATCACAAAGTGCTTCACAATAAAATGTAATACAACACAACAAAGTGTGTGTGTGTGTGTGGATTTACATAAGGCACATGTTAGAAATACCAAAATAGAAGGATGTTTTTATCTTTAAATCCAACAGAAAATCTAAAGCACATAAACATCACAGACATGAAGACTCAAAATGTCCAACAGTCCAGCAGTGCTGAAGACAGAAGTACAAGCAAATGATCCTGGTTCAGTGTCTTTGGACACCACCATGTCTACTGATGACCTCTAGTGGGTAAATAAGCTAAATGAGTGCACTGAACAATGAAAATGTGTGTCAGACATGATTTTCCCACATGTGGCATTTTCTGACATCATCACTTCCACAAGGAAACTTGATTGGACAGATCTTGTAACACTAATCACTTAAAAATATCTGACTTCATCTTTTCACTCATGTGTTTGTGTGGATGGATCAGAATAAGTTAAAACCTGGACCCATGAAGTGTTTTGCTGAAGAACACAAAAGTGTCCATTAAAGATACAAGAACAGATTATCAGGGAATTTCTCTGATGATGCACAAGTTTGATCTGATCCAAAGAATTTAAACAGTCTAAAGACAAGATAACAAATCCTGTTTTAATCCGTTTTCATTGTGAGTTATTTTACAGTGAAGACAGAAAATAAGAGTTAATTATGCAACATGTCTACAATCTCATGGGGAAATGATTTGGTTTTCATCCAGTTCTACAATGAATCACCAAATACCACAGAGTTACATGCAGTTAATGTGCAGTACAATAGGTTAAAGGCTCCACCAGATGGTGTCATGTCAGTGGAAGACTGGATGTAAACTCACACACTGAAGGAGAGTGTGGGACTTCTCATATCCTCCTACAGCACAGGAAAAACCGCCTGCAGGGTAAAAGGATACTGAATAAGAATAAAGATGTTTGTCCCCAAATGTTCTGTCCATTCTTGTACCAGATGTAGTAATGATGACCAGGTGGAAGACAACTGCTGTGACACTTCAGCTCTGCCCAGTTAGAAGACTCATAGACCTGAAATCTGCTCACCTGCACCTGGAGATCTGAATATGTGAATAACGAACAGAAATCTTAACTTTAGACTGAACTGTCAACACACACACAGTAACCTTCATAAGATGTTGAACATTTGGAACTAAATGAATAAATATTCAGATGAAAATGTTACCTGTGACAGACAGAGTGACTCCAGGTGAACCAGTATATTTCCCACCTGGTTGGTTTGTTATGAACCTGAACTTGTACTCAGCTGAGTCGCTCTCTCTCAGGTCGGTGATTCTCAGAGTGCAGTAGGGCTCACCACAGCTATGTGTCAAATGACCTGAATAGTTTGTGTCCATTATTAGATCCACATTACTTTCTTCAGTAAACCAGAATATTCTCTCAACTTTAGTCTCATGGCCATTTGTTTTGAGTGGGTATGTATATTTGGAGGACATATCAACTGTTGATCCTTTGAAGGCACAGATCTTAGTAGTAGAAGTGTACGTCACTCCCCAGTCATTCTGGCTCTGTACCACTGTAACACAGAGCACATCAGAAACAACAATCAACATCAATAACTTCATTAACAATCAGTTAATAAGACAAAGTGGATCATACTACCGATATGATTTGGCGAAAATGTATCCTGGACAACTTTCAAGGTCCTCAGTTGTCTGACTAATTATCTGCAGTCATTGTCATAAAAAGTTCCTGAACCTTAACTGGAATAGAGAATTTTATAAGATACCAATATATATTACTATAATTATAAGGTTTTTTTAAAATATTTTTTTTTTGGAATATTTCTGGTTAATTCTGCTTTGGCCTATTCATTCAAACAAAAAAAAAAAGAATGAAAGAAAGAAAAAAAAATGCCTGAAAAGTGCAGCTTATGTGTCAACACACAAGTTATCCAAACAGAAAATAAAGGACATTTTACACACTTTACTGGGATAAAACAAAAGAACAGTGGGACATAAAATACATAAAATGGGAGAGTTTCTAGCAGCTAAACATAAGACACAGAAAACTGCTATCAAGGTCTCTGACTTTAGCACCCGCTGAATGAGAGTAAATTGTTGGTAGAGGCTGTAAAATCATCAGACCATCCACCACTTTGAAAGGGAAAACATTAAATTACAATTTGCCTAAATGAGCTGAATGTTGTTCCGTCATTTAGGCTATCTAGGTGCATACATTTCTAAAGTGATACAATTTCTGTGTGGAAGGCAACATAACTTGCTTGCCACAGCGGCAGGCAGTAAAGAAAGATAATTTTGGACCACAGAAACATCACTGAGGTCAGACAGTACAAAAGGAAGTAGCAGGGTTTCGTGCAGATGTTGATATGAGATAAATTGTGCCAGTATGACTTCACTGTGAGACCAGAATCTCTTTAAAAACCTTCTCCGTGATAAAAGTAGCACACAATTACCGTGATAAAAATAGTTGCAGATAGGAGCTAATCATCCGCCATCTTCTGCAACCAGAGTCGACTTTAGAACACATTAAACAGGGCAATAGGTTTTCACAGGGTGAGAAGGGAACAGTCATAACTAAAACCCCAAATATTCTCCGTTTACAACATGTAGAAGTGACTGCACACAATTACCTTAAGTAAAAGAAAAGAGCAAAGGATGATGGCCAGCACAAACCACGATCTTCTTAATATTCATTACAACTGACCTACTTTTAAAAGACCCATATTTTCCCAGATTCCCCTGTTTTATTGCAATAAATATAAGTTTAGATATTCAGTACCTGACACAGAGAGAAGGAAGACGACAAATCCTCTTGTTGCTGCAGTTAAACTCATAGCTGCTCCTCTCATCTCTCTGTGTGGCTTCAGAGACAATAAAACATGTTAACAGATAAAATAATGTACAAGGGAGATATACAGTATCAGTCACATCAATAAACAATTCTACTTACAATGAAGAAGGACGCTGTCTTTAAAGAAGCCTTCCTCTGTGGTCAGTAAGCAGAAGATAGATATCAGGCTGTTAAACGACTACATTTCCTTCCTCATTAGATTATTAACATTCATGATGAGCCAAATGCCAGTTAACACCAACATCAAAATAAAGAAGTAACGATTTGCAAACTAGAACTTAATAAGAGAGAATAAGAAAATATTGTTATGGCCTGTTGGTATTAAACCTGTTTCGCTGTAAAAATCCCAGACACAAGCAAAGACCATTCAAAAAGAGAAAACAATTTTTAAACTCTTCCAATTTAAAGCACAAAAACAAGACTGGTGTAAAAGTTGGTTTGATGCATCACTTGACACTTCAAGTGCATCTTTAGACAGTGAAAAATTAGTTCAAAGAGATGTGCTGCAGCAGTATGGGATGCTAAAAGTCTTATGCTGAGTCTGGGCTTCACAGTAATAATTCCCACTGTGTTCAGCT
Organism: Micropterus salmoides; assembly: GCF_014851395.1. Classification (NCBI taxonomy): domain Eukaryota; kingdom Metazoa; phylum Chordata; class Actinopteri; order Centrarchiformes; family Centrarchidae; genus Micropterus; species Micropterus salmoides. The sequence continues at coordinate 66,263,349 of NW_024040040.1, read as the reverse complement.
CTGAAGTCAGTGATGGTGAAGTTCTGTCCTGATGCTTTTGGTGAGTCTTCATTCTCCTTGTACCAGGTATTTAGCTGCTGGGTTAGCATCACTGCTGCAGGTCAGAGTCACTGAACTGCCCTCCACTATCTCAGCAGAGGGACTCACTGACACAGAGGGAAGCTTTGGAGCATCTGGAGGAGAAAACATAAATCAACAAAAATTGAGGATAGATTTCTTTGTTTTGTGTTGAAATGAGTGTGGAAGCATCTGAAATTTTGGAGGTGGTTTTGTGACTGGCAGCAGACAGAGCTGTGTTTTGGCCACTTGAATTATACTCATTTACATCTAAGAAGATACCAGATGAACGTGCATCTTACGTGGGTAAAACAGAGGAAAGTTATATCACCCAAAATTATTGCAGTGTGTTGTAAATACTGCATTAATGTCCCGATTGACTATCGAAAAGCAGAGTTGGATAAATATACTTAATGATATTATATTACTAGCTAGTACAAGATAAGATATCAATAAACTGTATACGTCATTTATGTTCTGACATGTACATTCATTGTCATAATTGCTATTTGAAAAAAACAACAACAAACAACTTTTCTGCAGATGACTGTTGATGTTTCTACTGTTATTTAATTGCATGGGGTTCAAAACCTTTGCCTTTCCTACAATTCAAGTACAAAGGAAAAACAGAATGAAATACAAAAAGTGTGGCCACTATATACAGTACTCTAAAAACACCTAAAAACATAAAACAATCTCTAAAATAAAAGGTTAGCTAAGACAAAATACACACTAACTGTCTTCCAGTGAAAATGTTACCTGTGACAGACACAGTGACTCCAGGTGAACCAGTAAATGTCCCTGTTAACGTGTTGAACTTGAACTTGTACTCAGCGGAGTCGCTCTCTCTCAGGTCTCTGATTCTCAGAGTGCAGAAGTTGTTTCCACATTGATGCTGCACACGATCTGTTTCCAGATCCACATATTGATCATTTCTCTCTTTTGTGAACCAGATTATAGTATGGTCGTCATTTATTCAGGATGGGTTTCTGTATGTGCAGCTTATGTCCACTGTTGATCCTTTTAAGGCACAGATCTCAGTGGAAGTGGAAGTCACTCCCCAGTCATTCTGACTCTGTACCACTGTAACACAGAGCAGAAAACAGTCAGATTTATAACAGCAGAGGATAGATTTTAATATTTTATAAAAATGAAAGACTAAGCTGACAGCGAGTGACACACAAACACAGGTTTTGTGGTTAGATGCAAAATACAAGGCAAGTATTGTCTCACATATTACAGACACGTACATTCATGGTGCAGTGCATTAGCTAAACCGATCCACCAGATGGTTTTATGTTAGTGGAAGACTGTGGAGTAAACTCACAGACTGAAGGAGAGCGGGAGTTCTTATACCCATTTACAGCCCAGGAATGTCACACTCTGCCTGTCTGCCATGCGGTGTTTTGCACTTTTGTGTTTAGTTAGCGTTATTTTGGTCTGTTGGGTTTTGGGGGTCTGTCTTGTCTTTCGTCTAGTGTTCGGTAACCCTTGTCATGTCTGTTACCCCAGTGATCCCTCTGCATGTCTGTCTCTGTTTTCCCCTGCTCTCTCTCTCTCTCTCTCTCTCCCTACCTGTGCCTTGTTAGCCTCATGTCTTTTACCTGTGTTGCTCCCGCCCTGCTCGTTAGTCCCTGTGTATATATACCTGGTGTTTCTGTCTTGTCTTTGTCGGGTCATTGTTTATTGTTACCCAGTGTTACAGTGTGTTACAGTGTGTTACAGTGTGTTACAGTGTGTTACAGTGTGTTACAGTGTGTTACCTTTTTGCCAGCCTACTCGTCGTGTCTCCCTGTTTCCCTGCTTATTCTGGATTCTGGTTTTCTCGTTTGGATTACTTTGTTTTGGACTCTGTCATCAGCCACTCAGTTTGTAAGTGTGCTCGCCTTTGTTTGTTTATTAAAACCCCTTGAATTGTACCTCCTTTGCCTTGCGTCCTGCATTTGGGTCCTCCAACCTGCTCAACCCTGCCTTCACCTCAAAACCGTGACAAGGAAAAGCTGTCTGCAGGATCAAAGGAGCCTGAGTAAGTAGATGTTCCCTGCCTGTACTGTCCATTTTTATACCAGACATAGGACAGATGATCAGGTAGATGACAACTGCTGAGACACTCCAGCTCTGCCCAGTTAGAAGTCTTGTAGATGTCTAATCTGGTCACCTGCACCTGGAGATCTGAATACGTGAATAAGAAGGCTTCATTTTAGACTGAACTGCCAACATACACACACACAACTAACGTTCATAAGATGTTTAATACTGGGAACTAAAATGTTACCTGTGACAGACAGAGTGACTCCAGGTAAACCAGTATATTTCCCACGTTCTCGGTTTGTTATGAACCTGAACTTGTACTCAGCTGAGTCGCTCTCTCTCAGGTCTGTGATTCTCAGAGTGCAGCGGTTCTTATCACAGCTATACGTCACGCGACCTGAATACTCCGGGTCCGATCTCAGATCCACATAAACATTATTACTCTCTTTCGTAAACCAGAATGTTTCCTCAGCTTTGGTATCATGATTATTTAAGCTGGAGGGATATATGTAGGTGCAGCCTAATTCCACTGTTGATCCTTTTACGGCACAGATCGGAGTAGAAGTGTAAATCACTCTCCAGCCATTCTGACTCTGTACAACTGAAAAACAGATGACTTCAGAATTCAAAATCCGATCCATAACAACATCAGAGAAATGACTTCATTTTATTTATTTTTGTAGGACTTAATTGAACTACTGTACATTTACAAAACTACTTCCAGAGGAGTCAAACTATTTGCCACGGAGTGTGAGACTGGAAATGAAAAACAAAGTATTTTAGGTATTCAGGTATTTCTGTTTTTAATGAGAGGCTGTCATAGGAATATTTATGACTCTTGGGTGCTTCAGCTTAGCCCATTTATTTCAGACATAAAAAAGTCTATGTATAGGAGTGGAGCAGGAAAGTACCACTTTTTAATACTTTTTAGAAGGGCTGACACCTGTTGTGCCAATTCTGCCCGCCTGCCGAGAATTGCATGCACCTCGCGAGTGATAACGGTCATTTATGCTGAGAAAAGAAGTGGATGCAAATTCTTTTCAGACACTTTGCTGTGCTCATTGATTATCAGGTTATCACCACATATATTTACTGAATCTCAAGGAATGGTACTTCTGCTAAGTTTATTAAACTATTAAAGACTCTAAACGTTCATAAAATATATACTTTGAATCATTTATCACCATTGATGAACCCCACAAAGAATAGTATAGTATTTGGAGGTGCATGCAGTTCTCGGCAGGCAGGCAAAACTCGGCATAAAACCCCCAATAGTGGAAGATCTGATACTTCGATGTGCAGAGCCTGATTCGACCATCAATCTCTGTTGAGAGGATCATGCCATTTTGACGATATGGGGGTGCTCGACGAGTTGTCTGCACCTCGCGGGACTTTCGGATAATTTATCACCGATGATGAACCACACAAAGAAAACTCTGCACAAGACCAGTGAATGGCAGGAGAGAGAGATTGTTCAACTTTAAGCATCAGTTTAGCTGGAAATTTACAGTGTAGGTTGAATGAATAGAGACTGCAGCTCTGCAGCTTCTCAAGATTAAAGTGGAGCTAACGTGTATTATTCTCCCCCACTCGGCTCGCAATCACCATGCACAATAACATATGATTCGACTATCAATCGACTATAGGCAGGACAACCCTACTTTTAAGTAAAAGTGCTTACTGAAACCTTGTATTTAATGTTTTTTGGAGATCTGACATTAAAACCCTAAAGTTGCTTTGCCATTTTGTCCATTCGGCTGGTGCTCATCCAAGATCAATCCAAATCCATGGAATCCATGTTAAAAACAGATTAACTTTATGGTAGACTGCTGACTGAGGGCATTCCCCATAACATTAGATCTCGGACACTTGTAATTTGCCCAAATCCATATTTAAAATTTCTAGGTGGTCCAGTGTCCCTGCACTACTTTGAGCTCTGAACTAAAGAAGTCAATTTCTACCAGGAAGAGAGAAAAATTATAGAAAGAACAAAAAATCGAAATCATAAGATACTAAGTACAATTTTTACTTCCTAAGTAGAAATTGTGAGCTGGTGCTCGCTCATTATTTTGACTTCATATTCAAGAGAAAGAAATGCATTGACACTGACTCAAACATTCTGCTTGGCAATAAAACAGGTAGTTTTCCTGCAAATCCAAGTGAAAAAGTGATTTTACACAATTAAAAAGGTTAGCCATCAACTTAATGACATAAAAGTAGAAATATGTGCGAGAAGACTTCACTGTTTGAGACTCAACACGAAGAGAAGCAGAATGATTGAGTGATTTGCATCAGTCTTATCAGACCCCCTCCTCCTACCAAAATATCACTGCATTGTGCTAAAAGTGCCCACAGGTTGAGACAAGTAGTCGTCCTTCTATGGGGATGAATAATTCAAAATCACATTGCATCCAAGAACGTATTTCCCTCCTCTGCAACCCTTACTGTACACAGCATTCAAATTTATGGTATCGAGGATACAGATTATAGACTATATTTGAAATATACGAGAAAATCCACAAACCACTGTGTGGTAACAATCCAGACACAAGCATTTATACACCAAAGTAGAAGCACTGAGTCCAAAAGTTAAGGTTTGGTGTTGCAGTCAGAGTTTTAAGGTATTTTAATGTACCACACTTCATGACTGTACAGGTCAAATCTAGGAACATGACGTCTGACAATAAATGATTTAATTAAATGTTTCTTCTTAAACTAACTTCAGGATGCTTTGACTAAATGTAAAAACCCTAGAACTTAAATGTAGATATACAGCACCTGGTACAGTCAGGAGAAGGACGACAAATCCACTTGCTGCTGCTGTTAAACTCATAACTGCTCCTCTCATCCCTCTGTGCGACTTCAGACATTAAAAATGTCTGCAGATAATAATGTACACCAAAGTAAATCAGTCAAATCAAAAACACTTCTACCTAACATGAAATTAAGTTATCTTCACAAGACAACATTCCTTTGTGGTCTGAAAGCAGGAAACAGAAGTCGAAGCTGTTAAAATCCACCTAACTTCTTTCCTCTTTACATTATTTACATGAACAATCAGAACACCCCACAAACACAAGAAAGAAATCTTAGCGTAAGTGTCATCACAGTTTGTGTTCTGTCAGTGGTGCTAGACTAAACAGGAACAGGAGAAAACCGACAGTTTGATGCATCGCTTGGATGCACACCATAGATTCAAATTGATGTGCTGCGTCAGAGTGGAAAAAGTCACATGATGGAGTCTTATTGATAGTATAAGACCTGGAACACCAGACCAGAATACTGGTGATAAAAAGTGATGTAAAAAGAACAAATGGTACAAAAAGTGGCAGAAATCTCATTTAGAGAGGAAAGAAATGCAAACTCTGTAGTTTCATCTTTAGCTTTATTGATCTCTGGGGGGGAAGTGACATGTTACAGCATCACAAGAGACTGCTGGCTAAGAGGTAACGAACACCGACATTTGACTGAAATAATTACAAATAGATGTAAAGACTCCATATTTGTATAGCACCTTTCTAGTCTTTTTGACCACTCAAAGTGCTTTTACACAACATCTGCATCCATCATTGACTCACATTTATACACTGAGCCTAAGTGCTCAAACAGAAACTAACATTCAGAGCCTGGAGGAGCCAGGGATTTAACAGGCAACCCACTCCAACTCCTGAGCCACAGCTGCCTTAGAAAAGAAGGAAATTAGAAGGAAGCCAACCAAAAAACTGCATAGACTATATACATTAGCTGAGATAAGAGAATTGTGAAGGTATTTATGCAAACTCCCTCACTTACTTACAGACACTGTGGAGCAGCCTCAGCCTTACTTTTACTCTGTTATTAATGCACCGTTTACTTTTATTTTGACTTACTGATGTTGGATATCACTGTAACTACTACTCCTGAACTAACAGTAGAGTCATACTCACAAAACATGTAGCTCCTAACTAGCTGAGTTTTATGAATCTCCATAAAAATACGGGGTGTAAGTCCTAACTGTAAGACTCAAACAAAAACAAACAAGTTTAGCTCTGAAAGTAGCTCCTAGGTCTGAGAGGCTTAACTTCCTCTGGTGCACTAACAGTTACTTCAGGTACATTTTGGTGTCTCCAGGAAGAGGTTTGGCAGGAAGGAGAGTTGTTAGAGAACAGAGATAAAAGGTCACTGAATACTGAACTTTCAAAGACTGTTAAAAACATGTTACACAAATAATATTCAAGTTAATGCTTTAAGTCATAAAATACTTTACACATTCTTTAAAGCTGCACATGCAGAGTAAAAATCTAAGCTGAACACTGGTTACATTTACTCATTTAGCTGACGCTTTTATCCAAAGCAACTTACAACTGCTAAATATGTCAGAGGTCACACGCCTCTGGAGCAACTAGGGGTTAAGTGTCTTGCTCAGGGACACATTGGTGGATGTGTCGCAGTGGGAATCTGAAGGCATGTGTCTTATCCACTGCTCCATCACCACCCCTACTGCTATACTGGTGGATGTTATGTTGAAAAGTTTCTCTAAGGTATATAATTAATTAGCCCATTTTTTGAGGCCCATCCTGAGAAATATATTGTAAAAATCAATCATTACCTGCTTAAATACAAAGTTTATAAAGAAACAGAGAAATATCAGAAATGTAATATCTGTTGTGTTCAATAGGTTTTGTGACGGTGCTGTACAATGCAGCTACATCCTCTCCAGTTTCCTGACCTCTGGATCTGAGAAAAAAGAAGACATTGTATGAAATAATATAAATAACATCATATCCAAACAGCGATACAACAAATGTAAAAGCAGAGCAGGCAAAATGCAAAAGCAACATATTTATCTCACAGTTATGTCATTTTAATCTTGTAGTGAGGATAATGTGAGAAGAGCTGCTCACCTCGGGGCAGTATTACTCTTAAATGTGACAACAGCGTACTCCATGAAATCTTGTGCTCCGTGTGTCTGAGGGAGCGAGCTGGTCTGATGTTGGAGTAGAGAGGATCTGCCTGGTTGTTGGTGAAGTGAATGCTGGCATACTGAAGGTTATCCTGCTCCTCTGGCTGTTCAGGTAGAAACTGCACAGACATATTTTACATGAGTGGGTTTTTCATCTGAATAGTGAATTCTTACAGATGATTGCAACCAGGACAGAAAAGACTGAAGCAACTACAGCTGTGGTAATGATAGAACAAATACCCTGCTTCACCGTGCATTACAGAAAAGAGCTAAGTAAAGGAATTTACAAGGAAAGGACAAAAAGTAGGAAAGCTTCTGGATCTACTAGGAATTTAGTCACATCATTAGAAATTCATTGCTGTGAAGAAGGATGTCAAAAGAGCAACATGAAGTCCTTCTCAGTCAGATTCATTTTCCAGAAGCACTTGAAGAGTGAGTGACTTTTGTTCTTGAATAAGATCCGTGACTATTCTCACCTGTTCCCTGTTGTCTGGTCTCTCTTCAGGCTCAGACGATTCCTTGGAAGCCCTCTTTTTCCTGGTTAGGAGAATAAATAAGAAAATAAATGACTGAACGTTTTAGGTTGGACAAACTGACCTTCAGTGATTTAACATTCAATGATTCAGTGAAACAGAGCTGCTCACCTGATCCACAGGAAGAGACAGAGGGAAATGATAACCAGGAGAACAACAGTGATTGTTGTAGCAACTGTTAATTTCCCTGCTCCTAAAAAATGGGGAACAGAAAAAACACAGACAGTAAATTAGAGTGTTACAGCATGTTTGGACCCATTGCTCCCATAGAGTAACACTGCTTTCCAAACACCAATCAGAGTAAACCAAATTATTACCAATGTAAAGAAACTGATTTGGAGCGTTACAAAGAAGAAACTAAAAGCCAAAGTAGATCAGAATGTTCTGTCTAAAAAGAGATTATTATCTCTCTACTGTCAGAGATAGAAAGCAGAGACAGATCTGAACCAAGTACAGTGCATTTGTGTTTACTGTATTATAGTTTTGCAAGAATTGTTTGCTTTTGCAAGGGATGTATAATGTTTTGTTTTATTGGTGTAAGGTTTTGTGATTAGTGTGTAGAGTTTTGAAAAAATAGCCACTAGTTTCAAAAATTGTGCCTAAGGAATTAGAAAACACTGTACTGTCCCCAGAGTGTGTGCAGCTCAATGCAAAAACTTACCTGCCACAACAATCAGATGTAAGGTGGAGTTATGACGTCCTCTTCTGTTCTGGGCTTCACAGTAATAATTCCCACTGTGTTCAGCTCTGATGTCAGTGATGGTGAAGTTCTGTCCTGATGCTTTTGGTGAGTCTTCATTCTCCTTGTACCAGGTGTATTTAGCTGCTGGGTTAGCATCACTGCTGCAGGTCAGAGTCACTGAACTGCCCTCCACTATCTCAGCAGAGGGACTCACTGACACAGAGGGAAGCTTTGGAGCATCTGGAAAAAATAAATAAACAAAAGTGAGGATAGATTTCTTTGGTGCTACATGTTGTATTGAAATGAGTAATAGTTATGTGTTTGTACGCTGTTTTTATTTTCTATTTTACCCTTTAAAAAAAGCATATTTAAATGTTTTTGTTCAATTTCCCTTTGTTGCTTTTATGTTTTATGTAAAGCCCTTTGAATTGCCTTGTTGTTGAAATGTGCTTACAAAAAAACTGGCCTTGCTTTATGTGTGTGGAAGCATGGCTGACGAACGGGGAAGTGTACGCGGAGCAGCGCTGCAGTTTTTGGACAAATAAACACACGTAATTGGACTGGATTATGCTCTGACAACAACGCTGTTTACTCGCGGGAGAAGCTCAGACTTAACTGCTTTTATTGAATTTGCTTTTTAACTTTAGTTTTTGGGAATACAACGTTGATTCATCTTCACTGGAGTTTTTCGGCAGCTAGTGTCTAGCATCTGGTTCCACTGTTGTTGTTAGCATCGTCTGGCTCCCAGAGCTCTGTTGGACTACTACTTCATATTTATATAAAAACTGGACAAAACTGAACATTACTTGGAGAAAAGAAAGCGAGGAAGTTGAACTACCTGGTGAGTTCAGAAAATGTGTGTCTGTAACTTTATTCCAGGTATCGTTGTACTTTATTGTGAACAAGTTAGCATAGCAAAGCCCAGCTCGAACCGAACTCCATTCAGAAAACCAACATTTTAAAAGTTGTTGTCCTGCTGACAGACCTGGCAAAACATGAATTCATATGTTTACAAATCGGCATATATTGTAGTTATTCCGGCATCAGTTTGATCCGTTTATTGCTATGAAATCACAGCAAAATGTTTACTTTCTGTTCATTTAACTGTAGAATTTGCGGGTTGTTTTATTCGTTTACCGCGTTGTGTGCGAACCGTGCAAACACTCAGCAATGTTACACTCTAAAAAATGATTCAGAGCTTAGTAAATATCATAGTAATAAATAGCTATACTAACTTAATAAAATCTCTGAATATCGCTTTAGTGATTGTTTGAGTTGTACATTCCAATATTAATGCCTAGAGGTTTAACAGCTAATTTTTTGTTCAATTCACAAAATGAAATTAGTATTTTAATATTAATATTGCTATCTGATATTTTGCATTTAACACTACATTTATTGTTTGCTGCCATTACAGATCCTGGTGATGGCCTGCCTTGTTTGATGTCTTGCAAGTGAGTAAAAATAATTTTTGTAGCGTTAACACAGAAGTTACAGACAGAAAACCTGCATGTGTTTTTGCAGAATTGAAATGATGATCGATTATGTTGCCACTAATTTCTTTTTTCTCATCTTTCTCATTCAGGTCAATGTGTGTGAGTTCCAGAGGATCATCACAGTGAATCTTGAGCCAAAATTTACATCAATGTTGGACTTGTATTCCACCAAACAGCTGTCCCTGTCCAAGGTGAAGAAGGGTGCTGCAGGCGAGTGACATCTGGCAGATGTGAGTATGACTGACTACTTCAGGTTATACAATTGTATTCCTTCTGGAGTGGAGTGAGCCACTCTTATCTGTCTCACGTAATACTGTCAATAAATCTTACCGACCCTAGCTTTAACATTACCTGCTTTTCTGTCTTCATTCTGGTCATGCATCTGCCTGTTCATCTGTGCCATGAGTTTTCCATGTTATTTTTTTCTTGCATCTACTTTGCATCCCTCCACAAATACCAGTTCTGTTCTGCTGATGTTTCATTTATTCAATGTTAATTAAATTTAAACTATTTTGACAATAAAGTGGGTGCAGTAAAGCAAAAGTTGTAGTAAAAGTATTAGTAGTTTAAAGACTTTCTGTTCTGCAGAGTGGAATCTTCATTCAGCAAAACAAGAGGTCATCATCCGATGTCTCCTTGACCACCTGGGAGAAGATACAAGTGCCTTGATGAAGGACTTTGAGGTTAGTAAAATAGTTTTCAGGACTTTTAACTGTCGTTTTTTTAGTTTTAACTAATGTATTCATTGATGACTGAGACGAGATCACAAACATGCAAAGGGGAAGCATAGCGAGTTAGCAGGGAGGGATTACTCTTTGTGTGTCCCTTTTTTGTAACAAGCAGTTTGAAAGTTATGGAATCAGATCAGGCTAAAAATTTGGATTCAACTACATATTTTGCGCTAAAACAAAAAGGATTACAAAAAGCCTAGGATACCACTAGAGCTGAACTAGTGATTTCCTAATCGCAAAGGCTGAGATTACTCTCTGGTCATATGACACGCGAGAGTAAAGCAGTCTGCAGACGAAGTTGATGCTTCGTCTGCACGTTACGCCGTACCTTGTCTTCTTGTTGTACAACGGCCTTAAGCTTGAAAGAAACTGACACTACAGAAACTTTTGTGTCACACATGGAATGAAAGTAGCACCTTGTAACTTGGTGGTGGGTGAAAGTCACGTGTAGAAAGGTAAGCGTATTGTGGCGATCGGCGCCTGCGTCACACACACAGCTACCAGTCAGCTCAGGAAATATCTGAAAATCATTAAGCCCTACATACCACACACGCTAGGGTTGGGCTGATAGACGATTTAATCAGCACAAATATTATTGTAATGGCAGAAAATTGTGTCCTCTTACATTTAATATTTTATGTATGATCTTTTAATATTATCATTCTTATTACTATTATTGTTATAGATATGTATTGTGTTTTTATCCTTAACCTTTCCTCTCCTATACTCCTTATGTTGGTCTGTCCACATTTACTAGGGTTTGGGTCAGAGCTGTGAGATTGTTTTGGTGTTTTCCCTCTCTTGTTGTTCCTCTCCTCTCATGGAATGTTCATTCAAGGCCGAGAGAGGATCTCTGCTCCCCAAAACATAGAAACCTAGACTGTGTAAATGATGATGCATCCCTTTACTCGGGGCCAGACGCCCGATGCCGCCCCAGGCGGCAGGACTCTGGACCAGCTGTATATGTGTTTTAGTACTTCTCTGTTTATTCTCTTTTGTTAAATAAATTCTTCAAAGAAAACGGTTGGTTGTTACTCAATTCTTTGCTCAACCCCTCACCAGGAATATAATTTCCACGACAATTATTATTATACATTTTAAATATGCTTCACACCTTCCTCAGAATGATCTTCTCCCCACACCTCAGGTAAACACACCGGCTTGCCCCGCTTCTCTCTGGAGTTTGTGCTCGGCGCATGCGCTGCATTTTCCTTATCTAAAAAGCATCTAATAGACAAGCTTAGTAATTCTCCGACAGCACCTCAACTTGATGCTTCCTCTGCAGACTGCTTTACTCTCGCGTATCATGTGACCAGTGGAATCGCAGCAAATGGAATTAATCGTTTAGCTCTATCCCCAGTGAAACTATTCAGGTTGAAATCTAAAAATATTTTATCAAGTGATATGTATTAATTGTTGTCTTTAACACTGAAGACAGATGTAGTGTGTAGTCCACGTATAATATAGTCAGTAGTAATGTGTATAATATGAATGACTGAAATAAATAAATACATTTATTAATCCTTCTGTTTGCATTCATTAATATCAAGACTCAAGTTATTACAAAGAAAGTGAGCTCTAACCTCTTATCTTTAAAATGTCTGCAGAATGCAGCAAATGCACCGGTGTTCAAGAGGAGTTGGGACGAGAGGTGAAGCTTTACCTGCTGCGGAACCGAGATGGGTCAGTCAAAGAACCTACTGATGTAGGGACTGAGAATAAAGGCATCACTGTCCTCAGACTGATGCTAGTTGTAGGACCTAACCTATGCCTTGGATCTGAAAACCCCAAGAATCTCAAAAGTTACAGTCTTCCAAAAAGTGCTGCTTCAGTGACTGAAAAATTTCCTGTGTACCTTGCTGACTACTGTCTGGCAAGATGCTCTTATAATGTGGCTGGTGGATTGTCTTAATGTTTACATAAGAGAACATTGGATTTTGGACTGGTATTCAGTTCTGTTGTGTAATTGTTAATCACACAATGTCACTGTAATCACTATGAGTTCAGTTAAGCCAATTATTCTCATAGCATGGACAATTTATTAGATACACCTGAACAGTCTAATGTAATTCACAGCAACAGCTCTGCCATAAACTTTTCTTCTACAAAGTTTACAGTGTTAAGGTTTTTGTGAAATTGTCAGAAATGTGTAAATAGGCCTCCAACTATATGTTTGAGGTGATAGTTAAAGGTGGTGTTGTACTGTTGTACATTATAGTGAGAGGTTTCTCTTTTTTTTCCCTCCCTATTTAAATCCATTTGGTGAGAATAATATTAGAAAAACCTCTGACTCTAATGTAGTCCAGTCCAACAGCATCTCCAGCTATGACCCCAATGCTAAAACACCTCTGTGACACTTAACAATCCATTACCCTTAAATGCATCATAAAAGAAGACTTTATAGCAAAGCAGTAGATTGTTCGAGGTCTACCTAATAAATTATCTATTTCTACAAGACTGCATACGTCGTCTTCATCAGAGTGCACCGTGTTACTACAGTAGCTCTGAAGGGAAAAACCAAACAATGACTCCCATTTTTCAGAAGTTTCACTGCCACCGTAGTTTCTCCTACACACTTGGCCCTACCTGGCTAGAACCTTTGGTTTGTCCGTTCTGCACTACTGTAGAAACATGACTGTGTAGCGTGGCAGACTCTGAGTAAGATGACCTGTGCCCTCTGTACACATAAAAAGGCTCATTATAGGTGATTATACACAAATGAAACATACTTGTGAATATCATATTCTATTTCTGCTATATTTTGCAAAGTTAATTCAAAGGCCAATTGTTCTTGGCGCATTTTACCCATTTTTTTAGAGACGGCTTACTAATGTGCAGAGTTGAGCTCACTGTTTTTATAGTGTGGTAATTGTTACATATGTCATTTGTAATTTTGTTGTTTTTCTTGAAATATATTGTGTATGTACTCCTGGATATAAAGGGTAAATATAGCTAAAAGAATTAAGTACATGTAACATATATTGATTTTGATAATTGATAGTTAAATATAAATTGAATTCCAGTAATTCATTGAGTAAATGTTGCACATTTGATGTGTTAAATAATAGTAATGTTTCTATTTATATCTACTTTAAAAATTCAGTTATATCTACTCAATTTTATTAGTGGTTTTCTCAAAGGGTTTCTACTACACTGACTTAAGATTTTGATTAGATCTACTTAATTTTATCTGTCTGGATAATTAACTAATTTTTTTTAACTTACATTTACTAAATTAATAAGTTATATTTACTTAATTTCACAGCTTTTAGATTTACTAAATGTTTTTTAAGTGTAAAAATGTTTCACCAATAAAATTAAGTTTATCCCAGTAATAGTTTTTATAGTGTAGTTGTCCAGCGCTAAAAAGCTGTGCGAGGAAATCATTGCGAAGACTAAATTTGCGTTGTATGTGAACACAGCTAAGAGGAGGCCAGAAGAATGTCCTTCACACATTTAAATACAAAAATGTTGAAATGTGCTTTAAACTGGAATTGTGTCCATGATTAACTTTCTATTAGCAGAGTTGGGTCTATATACTTATTGATATTATATTCCTGGTTAGCACAAGCTAAGAAATCTATGTACTTTATATTGTCTTGATGTTTTGACATGTATAATTTTATTGTCAAAATTGCTATTTTAGAAAACAACATTAAATTGTATCTATTTTTCTGCAGATGACTGATATTTGTAACTGTGTAACACTGGGCCTAACACTCGTAAACACATTTGTAATTGTGATCTTTCCAGGGACAGATACACGATACACGAGCACCACCCACACAACCCACGGCACACTTTATGTAAACAAAGTTACTGAAAAATATTTACAATCATAACTTTAGTAAACAGAACAAGGGCAGCATGTTTGGCTAGAAGCCAACACATATTAGCACAATGGCATCCTGATTCTGGCTAAATCTACATCTGTCCACTGCAGATGCACCTTCCACAACCTGGATGAATAACTAGAAATTACTGTATTAGTATAATATAACATTAAATAAAAGTATAATGTTAATTTAATAGTAACCTGTTGTTAGTATAATATATTCATTATATAATGTTACTATATTGATTATAATTTCCTTTAATGGTATACTTCATAGCTTCCCTCTAGTACATTAATTCCAGTTACAGCAGTTTCATGTTTGTAGGTTGTTTTCATTCATTAAATCTTTGTGCAAGAAAAATGCTTTACATTGGTCTATAATTTTTATGTCCCGCCCCATCCAGGCTGTGATTGGTCGATTGACCAAAAGTGACACTGAGCACATCAGCTTTATGAAAAGTTGAACATGTTTCAACAAAAGGCACTGATATAGCTAAATAGCCAGCTAAACCCAAATGCTGCTTATCTTCTCCTGATTTTCTTCGGTCTCACAGTTTCCACTGGTGCTCCTGGTGGCCAGTCCGACTTTGTTTGGAACGATTAGCTACAAGTTAGCGACATGGTGCCGGGTGATTATGATAGATTGTAGTCTTTACTTGCACACTGTGCTCATGAATAATTTTTATGGTTCCCGATCTATTTGTAGGGTCATATAGGAGTGAAATGGTCCCACTGTAGAACCCGGTGTGGGCGAGGATACAAACTGCAGTGCACACAGAGACAAATTGTCACACACACAGCACACTTTTTTGTTTAATCGCACACCTTGCGGTCATATAATCACAAGGGTAATTGAGTAACATCGCAACTACCATTAGAATTATGGTGTAGCCCTACTTTCAATGCGATGTCTGGAGAAATTGCAGTGTGAATGTGGCACTGGGTGTTTGAAAAGACAGATAAAGTGACCCCCCCCCCCCCCCCCCCCCCCAATTTTTGAATTCAGTGAAAGCTTAAGGTCTCTAAACATAACATAATTACTTTGTCACTTACATGAATTATACTGTTCTGTTACTGACGTGATAATTCCTTCCTTGCTAAGCACAGAATGGTCAGCAGAGGGCGCTCTATGCATTATACTAAGGCATCAGTAGGTAACGCCAGTAAAGTAGAATAAGACGTCAGTATGTGATGAGTAAGTCCAAGAACGCACGCTACAGAGAGCGCTCCTGAATAAATCTGTATTTTCATATTTCCAACAGGTAAGCAAACTGTAAACAGAACCCTGGTGAAAGACATTAGTGTTACGTGGTTTATAGGTACCCCGTAACCTTAATAGGAGGCTCTACTGAAAGACCACGACAGCATGTCGGTTGATCCCACGGCTTTATTTACCCCCCCTCCATCAGGTAAGATGGAGGATTCCTTATTCTGTTTGGGAAACGTCCCTCACACGCTGGAGTCTGCTGACTGGCTTCACACTGGGCTCCTGGTGTGACAGGAGTGTGTGCGGCGTCAGGAACAGTGCTCTCAAGTGCTGGCTCAATTGAGTTGGCAGGTTTTTCAGGAGCCACAGGGGTTGGTGAAAGATGGCATCTGTTTCTTCGCAGAGCACCCCCGGGCGTCTCAATGATGTAGGGCCTTGGCGTGCCGGCAGTAGACACCACAGTGCCTCTTTCCACTGTATCTTTGACCCACATATGATCACCGGGGTGAAGGTATGACATGTCTGTGTCTTCGGTCATAGATCTGTCGCAGTTTTTGTCTGTACTTTTGTTCTGTCCTTTTCAAGTTGTCCATGTCTTCGTTCTTATTTTCCTTCCCATCAGAAGCTCAGTGGGACTGTATCCATTTGCCAGGGCAGCAGCTCGATAGGCCATCAGGGCGAGAAAAGCGTCGCTGGATTTCTTAAGGAGACTTTTGATTGTCCTCACAGCACGCTCAGCCTCCCCGTTGTTCTGGGGAAAATGGGGACTGGAGGTCACATGACTAAAGCCCCAATCCTGTGCGAACTTTCTGAAGGTCTCGGATGCAAACTGTGGGCTGTTGTCTGAGCGGACCACTTCAGGTATACCATGACGAGCAAAGATAGACTTGAAGTGATCGATCACAGCTCCAGATGTTGTGGATGTCAGTTTGGCCACTTCAAAATATCTTGAGAAATAGTCCACAATGACCAGGTATTGTTTGTTTTCTATCTGGAACAAATCTGCTCCTACAGTAGACCATGTTCTTGGCAGGAACTCAGTAGGCATCATCGTTTTAGGTCTCATCGATTTATTCTCTCACAGCTACACACATCACATTTCTCTATCATTTGTGTCAGCACTCTGCTGAGGCCCGGCCACCACACTGAATGTTTAGCTCGCTCTCTGCATTTTGTTATTCCCAGGTGGCCCTCGTGCAGCTTGGACAGGATGTCTGCCCTGAGTGATGCTGGGATGACAATCCTGCTGCCACACAGTAGTAGACCGTTTTGGACTGTGAGCTCACCTGAAAATGGCAGATTGCGCTGGAACACTCTTCAATGGAGAACTTGTCTGGCCATCCTTCGACACAGAATTTCTTCAACTGCTGGAGTGTGGCATCGTCGTCCTGGTGTCTCTGAATTTCTCTTAACCTCTTTTCTGTAGCTGGGAGACTCGCTATGACAGAGTCAACATAGAGATTGATTTCCTCCTCCTGCAATCCTTCTGCAGTGTGACTGACAGGAGCTCGGGACAGCACATCTGCAGCTGCAATGTCTTTGCCAGCCACATGTGATATGGTGTAGGCAAACCTCATTAGGTTTAGGGGTAGCGTAGACGCTGTATGCGTGGAGGAAGTTCATCTAAGCTCTTTGAGCCTAGTAGAGGAATCAGGGGCTTGTGGTCGGTTTCAATGTGAAAACTCTTCCCAATGAGGAACTCTGCAAACCTCTCACAGGCCCGTGTTGATGCTAGAACCTCCTTCTCAATCTGGGCGTATCGCTGCTCGGTGCTGCTGAGGGCTCTCGAAGCACACGCCACAGGTTTCCACTCTGTATCTGCTTGCTGCTGGAGAAGAACGGCGCCCATCCCATATGAGGATGAGTCAGCGGAGACAAGTGTTTCAGCATTAGGGTCATAGAGAGGTCATGTTCTCTCAGCAAGTGAGGCAGGAACTTCCGCAGATAGTTTGTCATCCCCAGAAAGCGTCTCACCTCGCTGATGTTACTGAGCGCTGGCGTGGCTTTTACAGCGCTCACTTTATCAGGGTCAGCGCTGACTCCTGATGCCTCAATGACCTGCCCCAGGAACCTGATCCTGTTCTTGGAAAACTCACACTTGTGGTTAAGCGTCACTCCCGCCTCCTGCAGATCACACACACTGTACTGGTCTGTGTGCTTGGCTTTTACTAAACAAGTCAACCCATTTACAGTGGGAATGCGTGACTGGAGACATGTGCATCAAAGAGTAATGGAACATGAGAGAAGTGGCCCTCATAGAGAATGTGCAGACGCCTGCTTTTTAAGGATCAGCAAAGGAAATATGAGTTAGATGCTCAATGTAAATCAAATGTCTATCGCAAGGGAGCAGGTGCGTCAAAGATGACAGGTTATGGAACATATCATTGTGTAGTGAACCAACCAGTGAACACTTAACTTTTTTCTATCCCAAAAGAAAGAACACAGCATCTCCCCTTTGTCTTTCCCTAAGAACGGGGCAGTTATCACCCCTCAAGCAGACAGCCTGACTCCAAACTGAAACACCCCAGAGGAGCTGTGGCGGTTTTGGGGGGGACCCAACAGGGGCCAGTGCCCCTGTAAAACAGATCTTGGACCCCCTATGGCCCTCTCTGAACAAAAAATCTACAAATCATAGTAATATATCTTCCTTGCGACGATATGGTGCTGATGCGAAAGGCGGAACAAATGTGTCTCAACTAGTCGGATCCTTTAGGACGTTACACCGCCACTGTCTGGTGTCTTGCCAAGGTAGTTATCCCTGATAGAAAGTGCGCGTGCATTCAACAGTGAATGCGGACTTTCAACTTCACGAAAGTAAATGGAAAATGATGAAACATGTGGATTGTTTCGTCTATTGTTGTAGTGTTGTTTTATCAACAAGGTTTTTGAACGCTTTTATAGGCTAACGTAAATGTTATGTGTTATTGAACTTCATATTATTCAGTGCACTGAATTGAGAATGTCTAAACAAAACAAGCAGTTTCAGCGTCCCTCGTAAAGCAAACATTTATTTTGATCACTTTGTCATCCAAGTTACTGTTTGGAAGCTAGATCGAGACAGACTGTCACCTTTTTCAAGTAAGCTGCTCCTACAAATATCTACGCCATCGAGACTGTAAAATCAAGATCACTGTAATCAGTTTAACACTTTGATCGCCTCAGCATTACATCTACTTTACTCGAAATGTATTTAAACTGAATGCAGCATTGTAGACAATATTTTGTCTTTGTAATCCATGTTTCCATTGCATGGATAGCCTTTGGATATTGCTGGAAATTGTTCTGAGTCCCCCTCTTTAAAAGGTAAATTATTATCATAACAATTTAATAATGCACTGCATTTAAACAGCATATTTTATTATTCTTATATAACTTGCATTTGTTTATTTATTTATTCCATATTTATATATTTCTACATTAATGTTATGTTTGTCTACGAGTAGCACCTTATCACTAAAGCAAATTCCTCGTACGTGTAAAATACTAATTAGTAATAAAGCTCTTTCTGATTCTGATTCTGATTATTTTCACAAACAAAAAGCGATAGCAGTAGCCTAGTGGTCCTACCAGGCTGGACATGCAGACTGCCAAAATATGTATCCCCATCCATAACACACAGATGACGGCCTACCATCAAGTATTTAATTTTGTGTATATTCAGACCGCGACACAGAACTCTCAGGCAAAACAAATGGTGGAGGTGTCTGGCTGGTGTACCGACGTGACAGTGATTCAGCAGCACTGTTCTCCTAATCTGGAATTTTTTATCATTAACTGTAAACCCGTGAGTTTGCTTCATTCACTCTGGCAGGTGTTTACATTCCGCCTCAGGCCAACGTGCAGGAAGCACAGCGCATGCTGGCCGACCAGATACTGTGTGTGGAGCAGACAAACCTGGACTCCCTTGTTATTGTTCTTGGTTACTTTAACAAAGGAAACCTCAGCCAAGAACTCCCCAAATACAGACAGTTTATAAAGTGTCCAACCAGAGAGGGGAAGACTTTGGATCACTGCTACACCACAGTTAGCAGTGCCTATCACGCCATCACACGCTCCACTGGGACACTCTGATCACATCATGGTGCAACTGATTCCTGCTTACAGACAGAAATTAAAACTCTGTAAACCTGTAGTGAGGTCATCAAATAAATGGACCAGTGAAGCTGTAGAGGATCTTCAGGTGTGTTTGGACTGCACTAACTGGGATGTTTTCAGGACTGCTACCAACAATCTGGATGAGTTTACTGCCAGCCGCCCGCTCACAGAGCCCTCTGCTCCCGCCGTCACACAGACCGCTGCAGCAACAACGGCAGAGGAAAACACAGCTGGAAGGTTTTCATAGCGCTTATCTGCCTTTACATTCTCAGTAATGTTGAAACTTCTTAACTTAAATCAAGAGACAGCTGTGTGGGTGGCTGGTGTGTGTGTTGCATTGAATATTACGCCGCGGCAGTTGTGTGTGGCATCACTATGACGACCAGCTACATTGAGGGGTGTACATTTTTATGTTGTCAATTTATATATTAAATTTAATTTAATATTTTCTTCGGTTGCAATACGTCTGCAAAACCCAGAATAATGCACATGTAAATATCTGC
The DNA here is from genome assembly GCF_014851395.1 of Micropterus salmoides. Classification (NCBI taxonomy): domain Eukaryota; kingdom Metazoa; phylum Chordata; class Actinopteri; order Centrarchiformes; family Centrarchidae; genus Micropterus; species Micropterus salmoides. The sequence continues at coordinate 66,243,237 of NW_024040040.1, read as the reverse complement.
GACATTGTTCTCTCTCTGCAAATAGTCGTATTATTTTTCTCTATTCTTTTTAATATTCTTATATAACTTGCATTGTCTATTCCATATTTCTACATTTATTTATGTCAACTGTTTGTCTACGTGTAGCACCTAATCACCAAAGCAAATTCCTCGTATGTGTAAAACACTACTTGGCAATAAAGCTGCTTCTGATTCTGACTAGAGCTTATACTGTTCAATAAGCCGTACAAAGAAGTGTTGAATCAAAGAATGTAACTGTAACATGAGCTAAAGTTAAAAGGCAGGGTTTTTTTTGAATAATGTAATTTAATAAAACTATAACTAAATTACTGAAAAGTGTTGTGGTGGCAGCAGATGGTGAGTGTCCTGGTTATTTCTCCTTTTTTTTGTCTGTGATTCTGTTTTCCCTGTTTTTTTCTCTGTACTCTGCCTGCCTCCCTGTGTCGCAATTTAACCTTGTCCAGAGACGTAACCTCACCCCGAACCAGGCTGTGAGGACCTCGGCAGCCGTAAACTAAAGGCATAAACTGAGACCCACACACACACATGCACACACACAGGGCATATCCACAGGAATCCTGAAGTAAAATTCAATACCTTTTTAAGACCTTTATCAAGACTTTTTCAACATATTTTAAGACTGCTGCGCCACTTTGAGCTGTAACCGATTAAATCAGCCACACACCTTTAAAAGGGAAATTTTTTAGTTTTTAAAAGGAATTTAAATATATTTATAACATATTTATTGCCTATATATCATCAGGTTGTAACGCCACCTAAAAGTTGAGGCATTCACCAACTTTAACAGCCTGTATGAGCCAACTGTTTTCTATGTGAAGGACTGGTCAGATTTCCTGCGAAAAGCCACTGTCTTACATAAGCTATGACGTTTATGTACACAACATTACACTAAATTATGTGAAACACAGTGTAATTTTGTGTTTTAGTTGGTTTGAACTAGATAATGTGAGCTTGCCTGCAATGAGATGTGTGATAACTTTCATCAACCACTTGATCGATACAACAAAATTCAAATAGGCCAACTGGGAACAAAGATGAAGAGAATAAACTGAGTGATGAATAACGTAAGTAGTGTAGGCGGTGTAGCACAGGGACCTGGAGGAGGAAATAGTCTAAATTACTTTATTAGTATAATATTATAACATTAAAAGTATATTGTTAATTTAATAGTAAACTGTAAGTTTGATATTAATATATTCATTATGTTACTATATTCAATATAATTTCATATATAACTTTCCACTAGTATAATATTAATTCGAGTTACAGCTGTTTTAGTTTGGGGTTGTTTTTTATTCCTTAACTTTGTGCAAGAAAAATGCTCCAGGCTACATGATAGTCTCCAACCTTGATTTTGGGCAGGCTACTAACTCGTCAATAATCATACCCATTTATGCAGAACATTGAGTTCAACATTCATAAGTTTAAGTTTGTTGCAGCACATCAAACTTTTTATAAAATCCTGCTCCATCCAGGCTGTGATTGATCTGTTCACAAAAACTGATATTGACAAGAGCAACGGCTTTATGAAAAGTTGAAAGTATTTCAATAAAAGGCACCGACTTAGCTAAATAGCCAGATAACGTTAGTCAAACCCACACGCATCTCGCTCTTGTTTTTGAGGAACGGGGCTGTACAAGTGGCCACAGAGCGACCGGCCAACTGTTACTCCTGATCGCCACTCTGACTATGTTTTGGACGATTAGCACTGAGGGTCCGGCGGGGTGGGAGATTACGGTCGGTTGTTTTGCTAAATCATTTTCCGGTTCGCACAGATTTATTTTTTGGGGGCGTTTAAGAGTTAAATAGGCACAGAAGATCCCTGCGCCTAACATTAAAGAAACGATTCACACAGTCGCTACGCCTGTCTAGTATTTTTGGCTATGCATCATAAATAAATATGTTCATCTACACTTTTAGCAAACAAACCTTTGGACAAACATAATATCTTCAAAATTTAATACCTTGTTAAATGGCAATTAAGACGTTTTAATACTTTTTAATGGCCTTAATTTTTGCAAAATTGATTTATTACCTTTTGAGACTTTTTAAGACCCCGCGGACACCCTGCAGGCTGCCCCCTCCTTTATTTACGCTGATATGTGAACTGATAAGGACGCCAGAGGAAAAAGGGACACAGCCCAAAATTCAAACCTTTTGAACAAAGAATGTCTTATAAACTTGTCTTGTTACTCTTGTTTAGTTGAATAGACTTTGTGAAGTTAGTTAGTGACCCTTGCCTCTTCAATTTTGAGTAGTTTATTACCGTGTTGTTCTTGTTTAGGAACTATGCTGAAAAGAAAGAATCATAAGGAAGTTAATTTGCAGTGCTCTTAATTTCATTCCCTTTGTGCTCATTCACATTCCTGCCTGAGTTTATGGTTTATACCAACGCCATGTTCCAAACACCTTCTTATATACTTTCTTATAAATAATATGGTAAGGAAATATTATCCTGTGTCATAAAATTCATTTCCCAGCTCCTGGACCAAGGATTGAATTCATTATAAAGTTTATTTCAGATCCTTTCATGAGACACTCGTCCCCCAGAGGACAAAAGAGGACGTTTAACAGTCAATATTATCCTGGAAGTATTTAGTTAAGCTGCTATGATCACTATGAAATGTTGTTTAAACTGTAAAACTTCTTATTGTGACAACGATTAAAAACAACTTTTCCTTTCCTTTTATCAAATGCTTAAAATCAAGAACTGTGTAACTGTATTTCGTATTTATGAAAATAGTTGATATTTTGGAAAGATGTTTGATTAAAACACGTGCAAATAGACTTTAAGACAGTCCAAGAGGTCCAGTCCAGAAAATCTCCGTGACTCCAAAGTTTTCTTTGTCTTATAGCAACTTACTTAGCCATATTCACGAGTTCCCGCGAACCTTCGGTGAGTTTACCTTTTTTTTTGTTTGTTTGAAGTTATCAGACTGTTTAATTCGTGCAGCTTTTAATTCAGAAAATAACCAAGTTTCTTTCAAAAAGCATTTATTTCAGTTCGAATTAACTTTCACTAACCTACTCCCAACGACAGAGTTTGGAGGCTAATCAACTGAGTCAAGAACGACAGCAGTAACCTACCAGAGAGCCAAGCCAGGGCTAACAGCCCATTTACTGCAAGTTTCCCTCAACCACCAACCAGACGGAGGACTCCGGGGAATCCCCGTTGGCAAAGACCAGCTTGAGCCGGCCGTGTGGCGTGCTGAGCCAGCTGATCGTGAAACTTCCACACTGGACAGTGGGGGGAAACAACAAGTAGTAAGGCAAAACAAACTATATTTTGTTGCCAAGTTGATGTCCTTTAGTCCCGAAACACTAGCTCAAGTTAGTTATCTTATTATAACTTGCATCCATTCGTTCTCTTACTCCATTAGTCATATCCTTTCCCAAACTAACTCCACATTTAACCCTATTACTTCAGTTCTATCTCACTGATTGCATCCTGGTTGTTTAGTCATTATTGTTTTATTTCTTTGGTATTATTTACACTCACTTTGTATCCACTTAGTTAGCTAACAAATTCTCACTTTGATCACAGCAACTGTGTTTTTGTACTCTTTACATTGACTTTTTTTTTTTTTTTATTCATTTAGCTGACGCTTATCCAAAGCAACTTACAACAGATATATATGTCAGAGGTTGCACGCCTCTGGAGCAACTAGGGATTAAGTGTCTTGCTCAGGGTCCACATTGGTGGATGGGTCACAGTGCAGATTGAACCCGGGCCTCTTACACCAAAGGCATCTTATCCATTGTGCCCGGGTCACTGGACGGAGGATTCACTCTTTGAGACTGACTGATTGATTAAACTGATTTAAAATAATTGAACAATTAATAACTAACTGATCACCAGTAATAATTGTTGGCAATTATTAGCTTTACCCAAGGAGTCCTGAAGGCCTTGGGCGGACAGCTATTCAGGTGGTGCCCCAAACGAGTGCTTATGATATAATATTTCCAAATATTATTATTCATTAATTCATTAAGAAAGTGTAGGTTCACTATAAGAAATAGCTTTTAAAAATCCTGATATAATATTTCAAAATATTATTATTCATTAATTCATTAACAAAGAGTACTATCACTACACTTGAAATAGTGAAAGTCATAGGAAAATGAAGGCTCAGTTACCGAGGGGACAAATCAGAGGCTGCCTTGGAAAATGATGCTGCCGAACATGACATATTTTTTAGAACATGTTCTCTTGTTGAGCAAATTGGATATATTCCTCCAAAAGCAGTTCATGTATTGAAAATAGTAAGAGGCTGCACCACTCCAGAGCAACGGGCAGGGGATCACTGGTCACTCTCCTATCCAACACAACTGTAAACACGGTCATAGAAGCTACTGAATGTCTCATTAAAGAAAACGTTGCTGCGGAGGTTAAAGAGGCCAGCATGTATTTCATTCAAATTGATACAACACAAGACATAACAGACAAAGACGAGTGTTCAGTGATAATTTGTGACGGATGTGAAGACACAGGAGAGAATGATTGCACTGGCGAGTCGTCTACAGGTCAGGGTTTTGTTGATTTGATTAAGTGTGTCCTGGAGAAAATGGAACTTAATATAGCTAAATGTGTTATATTATTATAATTCCACGGACGGAGCCGCTAACATGCAGGGGGAATACCGAGGATTTTCAGCACTATTCACCTGCACAGGTACACATATGGTGTTATGGCCATGTACTGAATTTAGTAATAATGGACGTTACTGGTTGCATTCTATCGAGCGCATCACTTTTTTCTTTGTTGAACGTCATCGCTGTTTTCCAGAGAGATTCATATCAAAAGGATGAATGCATGGGAGGATGTGAGCAAAGATGTGCCGCACAGGCGGCTGTCAACAACGTATTTCCCAATGTTTTGCTAAAAACAGAGGACTGTACACAGATTCCCGCCCTGCTTAATCCTCAGAACTTCAATGGCTTGAAATGTAACGGTGTACCCAGGGCTGGACTGGCCATCGGGCATTTCGGGCATTTGACCGATGGGCCGACGTGCTTTGTGGGCCGGTACATACTTGAATTAATTATTTAAAAAAAAAAATTTTATTATTATTATTATTTTGTCTGAACTAAATAAAACTCGCACATCGGGCATTTTCTTCTTTTGTGGGCCGATGTTTTTTTTGTTTTTGTTTTTGCAACGGTATAAACTATTAAAGGTGGTGGATTGGCCAATTGGTCATGATCGACTCTGGGCTGGACCAATTATAGCCGAGGAGGTCAGATGCACCCTCCCCCTTCAACGGATCAGCAATGAGCAATCACATATTATTGCTGCTGAACAAAAATGGAGAACAAAAAACGTAAAGGAGGCGCCGAAAAAATTAGGGCCAAAAAGAAACTAGCCCTTCAGGCAGATGCTGCCAAATGTGCTAAAATATCACAGTTGTTTGGTGGTGGCTATAGTGGAGCTTCCACTTCAGTAAAATTAGCAAGTGATGGAGGCCAGCAGGTAGAAGAGGGAAAGGGGAAGCAGGAGGAGGAGAGACCCGAGGCGGCCGCTGGTCCAAGTGGCAGAACTGAACTTGAGGTAAGAAGTTATGAGCTGCAGTCTGTATCTGGGTCAGATTATAAACCAAGGTTAGGTGCAGCCTCTCTCAACCCGTAAATAAATGCATCCATCGATGATCCGGTTCTAATCCGCGCTCATATAGTTTTTTTCTCTCTCTCATCAAAACCGAATATGTTCATCAGTGGTACAGACAGTCTACATCAAGCAGAGACACGTTTGTGTGTTTGAATGTGCGCGAGCCACAATGAGTAACACAATATTAACAATCTAGTAACTATTATTAACTAACAAGAAACTCTGATTAACTAGTAAGTAATAGCGCACAGGTGAAAGTGGTACTTCACTATTAATTAACTAATCAATTAATACTTTTTAATACTCTCTGGGAAGTAATTACTGGCAGCTACTGGCAGCAGACAAAGCTGTGTGTTGGGACCACTTGAGTAACACTCTATAAATCTCTATAAATCTAAGAGGAGACCAGAGGAGTGTCCCTCATACAGGTAAACAGAGGTAAGTTTTAACACAAAAATGTTGAAATGTGTTGTAAATACTACAATGTTGGCCCTGACTGCCTATCAATAAGTAAGTTGGGTCTATACTCATTTTGATATTATATTCCTGGTTAGCACAAGCTAAGAAATCAATATACTTTATACTTCCTTGATGTTTTGACATGTGTACTTCCATGGTCAAAATTACTATTTCAAAAAAGAACATAAAAGGTAGGTACTGCCAACACCGTACTGCAGGTACTGTAATATAACTGTGTGGGGTTCACAAAGTTAGCCCTTCCTCCAATCTAAATGTTGTCTATATGTTGCCACCTAATGAAATCCAGGCAGCAATTTTGTTTCCAGAAAAATGTTTTGGCAAAAATTCACCAGCCACTGTAGCTAGTGGTTTACCAAAGTTACTGGCCAATATGTGTGAAAGCATCTGAAACATTAAAAGTGGTTTTCTGCATTACTGAAGGATTGAATCCTCTGAACATCTGTGCAGATTTGGGGGACCAATTCTAAATAAAACTGCCTTTTCATCATCTACTGTAACTGCTCAGTGAACTACAGCAGCAGACTGTGAATATGAAGCAGGCAGAGTTGAAGAAAGATCAGCAAAATAAATTAAATTAGCTGAATTTAACTCACATTTCACATTAATTGTGTATTTAGATGTCTTCCAGCCCAGCCTGTTCTCAGCTGCACAGTGATACTCTCCAGAGTCAGAGGACTGAATGGGGCTGAAGACAAGCTGTGGTTTATTAATGAGAGGATGAAAGTTTTGATATCCATTCCACTTGTACCAGGTATAAGTAGCTGCTGGGTTAGCATCACTGCTGCAGGTCAGAGTCACTGAACTGCCCTCCACTATCTCAGCAGAGGGACTCACTGACACAGAGGGAAGCTTTGGAGCATCTGGAGGAGAAAACATGAACACATTTAACATTTAATTTCAAGATGAGGTTGAGTTTTCACAAAACAAAGCGGTGGTGCAGCTTGATTTCCTCCTTTATCAGAAACAGCATGGGTTTCTGTTACCATGGATACAAGCTGGACACTTCGATACAGTAATACAGTACAATAGGTTAAAGGCTCCACCAGATGGTGTCATGTCAGTGGAAGACTGGATGTAAACTCACACACTGAAGGAGAGCGGAACTTCTCATATCCTCCTACAGCACAGGAAAAGCTGCCTGCAGGATCAAAGTAGGCTGAATAAGAATAAGATGTTTGTCCACTAATGTTCTGTCCATTCTTGTACCAGACGTAGTAATGATGACCAGGTGAAAGACAACTGCTGTGACACTTCAGCTCTGCCCAGTTAGAAGACCCCTGAAATCTGCTCACCTGCACCTGGAGATCTGAATATGTGAATAAGGAACAAAAATCTTCACTTTAGACTGAACTGTCAACATAGAAACACAGTAACCTTCATAAGATGTTGAACATTTGGAACTAAATAAATAAATATTCAGATGAAAATGTTACCTGTGACAGACAGAGTGACTCCAGGTGAACCAGTATATGTCCCACCTTGATGGTTTGTTATGAACCTGAACTTGTACTCAGCTGAGTCGCTCTCTCTCAGGTCTGAGATTCTCAGAGTGCAGCGGTTCTTATCACAGCTATAAGTTACACGACCTGAATACTCTGACTTTGTTATCAGATCCACAATTTCATCACCTTTAAACCAGAATGTTTTCTCAACTGTAGTATCGTTGCCATTTATTCTGGATGGGTATGTGTAGGTGCAGCTCATGTCCACAGTTGATCCTTTAAAGGCACAGATCTCAGTATAAGTGTAAGTCACTCCCCAGCCATTCTGACTCTGTACCACTGTAACACAGAGCACATCAGACACAATTAACATTAATAACAGACAAAGTGGATCAAACTACCAATATGGTTTGAGGGAAACGTAACCTGGACAAGCTTCAAAATCCTGAATTATCTGCAGTCATTGTCACAGAAAGTTTATAAGATGTTTGTCATATTTTAATGTTGTGAAAAGTTGGGTTTCTGCTTGGGTCCATTCATTCAAAAAAATCTAAACAAAATGCCTGAAAAGCTTATGTGTCAACACACAAGTAATCCAAACAGAAAATTAATAAAATGACATTTTATACTCTTTTCTGGGAGAAAGCAGCAGAACAGTGGTACATAAAATACTCACAGATATTCTGTATCATTCTTCTTCCAAGGCACTTCCTAACTCCTGTTCTAATTACTTAATGCTTTATGACTTTTGATGTTATTTCTGAATAAAACCAGGGTGAACAGAGAGAAGTCTAAACACAACGTCTTGCTCAGTTATACACAGTCAGTGCAAAGGAAGATGTACACATGCTTTCTACAGTTCATCTCTATGTGCACTGAGGCAGGACAGTCTGAAGGTGCAGTGAAGTGAACAGGAAAGTATCAGACCTGTGACCTTTAATGCAGTTTACTGACCGGGATAAGAGGAGAAATATAAATTATTAGAGAGTCTGTGCTTTTCTTGGTCAGTTCTCTCTCTTCACTCTGCGGTCAGGTTGCTGCTGAGTTAAGTGTGACAGCTAAAAATTAATGCAGCGCACTGAGGTGTGGGAGAGTTTCTAGCAGCTAAACATAAGATAACAGAAAACTGCTATCAAGATCTCTGACTTTAGCACCCGCTGAATGAGGGTAAATTGTTGGCAGATCGTCAGACCATCCGCCATTTTGGCAGACAGAGAAAACGTTCAACAGAAAGACACGTGTAGTAAGTTTAGTGTAGCCTATTATGGTGATCGGTACACACCCCTGCCTCACACACAAGACACACAGAGCAGTCAGCTCAGGTAATATCTGTGGCGGTGTTTGAACCAAACTCAGCAGTGGAAGAGGCCCAGTCCCTCCTGAGTGACAGCCGGTGAGCTTACCAGCAGCACCGGCCAGACAACAGGAGGGAACGTCTCGGGTTACGTATGTAACCCTGGTTCCCCGAGAAGGGGAACGAGAGACTGCGTCGGTTACGACACTATGGGAACGCCTCTAGGCGAAGCAGGTCTGAACGTGAATGAAATCACTCCAATCCTATTGGCCTGTTGCTAGAATGGTAAGGTGTGACGGAATAACCGGAGGAGTATAAAGCACACCTGTACACACTAATCATTAGCTTAAACTATGAAGCAGGCGCTTCAGGCGGGGAGAGAGGTGCGGCGGACCGACGCAGTCTCTCGTTCCCCTTCTCGGGGGAACCAGGGTTACATACGTAACCCGAGACGTTCCCCTTCGAGGGAACTCGAACTGCGTCGGTTACGACACTATGGGAACGAGATACCCACTAAACCGTGCCGAAAACCCCGCCTGCCCCTGTGTGCAATAAAGTGGCACTACTAAGAGGAGAGCGCACGAGTGCCAGGTGCCGAAGGAAGGTCAAGACTGCAAAACCGAATGAATGTGTGCGGAGTGGCCCAGCCAGCCGCTAAACAACATCCTGCAAGAGGCCCCGGAAAGGAGGGCTCGAGAGGCCGCCTTGCCTCTGGTAGAATGAGCCCAGGTGAAGGCAAACCGCGCACCTGATAGGCCAGGGAAATAGTCTGAACAATCCAGTTGCTAATAGTATGTTTGGATGCAGGGAGCCCGGCCCTGGGAGACCCAAAACACACTAGCAGCTGGTCAGCCTTCCTCCAACGGGAGGACCTCAGAGTGTAAATACTCAGTGCTCTGACAGGGCAGAGCAGATGAAGTCTCCCGTCCTCCGCCGTCACATGAGGTGGAGGATGAAATGCCTGCAGCACTGTGGACCCTGCCGCACAAGAAGGCACTTTAGGGATGTATCCTGAACGAGGGTGCAGGATAGCCCTAATATTCCCCGGGGCAAACTCCAGTCTTGCGGGGAAACCGAAAGCGCTTGGAGCTCCCCCACCCTCCTCAGAGAGGTGATAGCAAGGAGAAAGGCCATCTTGAGGGTCAAGTGCTTAGCCTCAGCTGACTCCAGGGGTTTGAAGGGGGCCTCAGCCAACGCCCCAAGAACCACTGCCAGATCCCAAGTGGGAACCTTGGACCGAGTCGCAGGTCTCATCCTCCGGGCACCACGGAGGAAAAGTACAACCAAGGGAAGTTTCCCCAAGAACCCCTCCCTCAGAGGGGTGTGGAAAGATGAAATAGCTGCCACGTACACCTTGAGGGTGGAAGGGGAAAGACCAGCAGAGAACCGGTCCTGGAGGAACTCAAGTACCTGAACCACCGGGCAGGTAACAGGGTCCACCGACCACTCCCTACACCAAGTGGAGAAAACACTCCACTTCAGGCCGTACATCCTCCGTGTGGACGGGGCCCTGGAGCTCAGGAGGGTCTCGACTGCTCCGGCTGTTAGACCCGCCTCTAGGTACTGTGCCCCCTCAGGGGCCAGACCCACAGTCGCCATATGGCGGGGCAAGGGTGAAGAACCCGGCCCTGCGCCTGGGACAGCAGGTCTCTCCTCAGAGGGACCCGCCACGGCGGGCCGTCCAGGAGCGACATGATGTCCGAGAACCACACCCGGGTTGGCCAGAACGGGGCTACGAGCAGTAGGCCGACATAGTCCTGGCGGACCCACTCCAGAACCCCGGGAGCAGAGCGACTGGGGGAAAAGCGTACAGACGTAGCCTCGGCCACGAATGTACCATGGCGTCCAGACCCAACGGGGCTGGAGGAACGAGAGAAACATAGCGGGCAGTGCGTAGTCTCTTGAGACGCAAACAGATCCACGTCTATGGGGCTCGAACCACTTCGGGGTGAAGTCTCCATTCCCCGGGCCTCAGCCCCTGCCTCAACAGCAGGTCTGCTCCCTGATTCTGCGTCCCCAGGAGATACATCGCCCTGAGCGATAGTAACCTCTGCTGGGACCACAGGAGGATCTGACGCGCCAGTCTGTCCAGAGGGCGCGAGCGCAGACCGCCCTGGTGATTCAGATAGGCCACCACCGCTGTGTTGTTCTCTTCGGAACGAACCAGGACGTGGTGGCCTTGGAGATCGGGCAGGAAACTCCTTAGAGCCTGGAACACCGCCAACATCTCGAGACAGTTGATATGCCACTCGGATTGATGCACCTGCCAGGATCCCCTTGCAAAGCGGCCGTCCATGACCGCGCCCCAGCCCGTGAGGGAGGCGTCTGTTGAAAGAACCAGCCGGCGACAAGACCCTCCCAGCACGGGCCCCTGGGACAGGAACCAAGTTTCCTTCCAAACTGATAGGGAACGAAGACACTTGTGCGTAACCCAAACCAGACGGAGAGGATTCCCCTCGGGGAAAAACCCTTGTTCCTTAGCCACCACTGCAGGGGTCTCATGTGCAGCAGTCCAGATGGTATTACGCTGGACGCAGCCGCCAGGAGACCCAACACTCGTTGAAAGTGTTTCATAGTGATGGCGTGGCCTAACTTCACCCCTTTCACGGCAGCCAATATGGTGTCGACACGTGCCGGAGACAATTGTGCCCGCATCGTTGTCGAATCCCATACAACCCCTAGGAACGTAGCCCGTTGGGTGGGCGCCAGCACGCTCTTCTTTGCGTTGAGCCTCAGCCCTAAACGCCGCAGACGAGCCAGAACGACATCTCGATGCCGAACTGCCAACTCTCGAGACTGGGCTAGGATGAGCCAGTCGTCGATGAAGTTGAAACCCGGATGCCCCGGAGCCTCAGCGGGGCCAGTGCTGCATCCATACACTTGGTGAATGTGCTAGGGGAAGTGCCAGGCCGAATGGAAGAACCCGATACTGGTAAGCCACACCCCCGAAGGCAAACCTCAGGAACTTCCTGTGAGAAGGACGGATGGAGACCTGGAAATAGGCGTCCTTTAGATCTATCGTGACGAACCAATCCTCAGATTGGATGTGCGTCACGGTGGCGGGGATGATGAGCATCTTTAACCTGAATCTCCTCAGAGACCGGTTAGAACCCGCAGATCCAAAATAGGGCACGCAGCCCTCCGTCCTTCTTGGGGACTATGAAGTACCGGCGTCTCTGTCTGGGGGGGAGACACGTTCCACGGCCCCTTTCCTCAGCAGAGTACAAACTTCCTGTCCCAACACCGGACCTTGCTCCGGGCGGACCACAGTCCAAACCACCCCCTCTCTTCTGTTGAATTTGGAGGGCGGGTTTTGAACTGTAGTCGATACCCATCTATGGCAGTGCGCAGGACCTGCGGAGAAATGTTCGTCAGGCTCCGCCAAGCGTCTGCAAAGTCTGCCAACGGAACCAGCCCCTCGGGGCTGGTGGTCGGTGTCTCGTGTGATCTTCTGGTGGACCCCTGAAGCCCCAGAACGGCAGGGGGGAGCCGCCGAAGATCCACGGTGAGTGAGTTGGGATGCCGTCCACCTGCAGACCCTCGGGGCAGGCAGTACGGCGCGGACTCGGTGGTGGCAGGTGCGTCCTGAACGTGTAAACGGCGGGATAACATCACCTGTTGCCACGGCGGAGGGGACCTCGGTCGGCCTCCGGGGGGGGGGGGGGGGGGGGGCAGGAGGGGAGAAAGACTCCCTACCCCGGTCTTCCCTGAGTTCCGTCGGGACTGGATGACGGTCCTCAGATCGCGTCTCTCAGACGGCTGAGGGTGAGAGCGCTGTCTCGCTGCCCCAGCTCCTCGGGGGGCCCCCGAGAAGCGACACTCTGCTTCCCTCCTCTCCGTAGGAGCTCGTAGAGGGAAGGGACCTACGCCTGGCAGCCTCAGCTGCCTTGGGTCCAGACCGGCGAGGGAGGTACTGGCGGAACGCTTCGCACTGCGTCTAACGCTTCGTGGTTCTGCGAAGCTCCGCCAGATCTTCCTCGGAGGGACCCCCCCTCTGAACCATCTCCTGTAGCAGGTCGGCTTGGTAGGCTTGAAGCACCGTGGTGTGCAAGCTCGCACCTGCCTGGCCCGCTGGCATGTACGCCTTCCCCACAAGCGTGGATGTGGTGCGACATGGTTTGGATGGTAACGCCGGCTTCTCCAGGGAGGACGCAAGTCGAGGGGAGAGATAGCTCGCAAGCTCATCCTCCACCCGAGGCATCCTCCCATAACCACGGTCCCTAACCCCCATCACATTACTGTAGTTCAGTGATCGGGGTGTGGAAAGCCATGTAGAGAAGGGTCTGCCCCATGATTTACTCAGTTCATCATGTAAATCAGGAAAGAATGGCAGAGACCGGCGTGGAGGTGGCGTGTGGTGCTTAAGAAACCTTTCATCAAGCTACCACTAGCCTGTGGTGTCTGCTCCTCCCGTGGCCAGTTGATGTTGAGCTTAGCCACGGCTCTAGTCACCACCTCCAGCAGCACATCATAGTCGGGCGCGGCCAGATGACGCCGCCCCGACACCCGGAAGTCATCGTCGACTGCGCTGAGCACGTCCGCCTCCTCGGAGTCGGATTGCTGCAGCGCCTCCGGATCCAAAACCGCGAGCGGGAGAAGCCGAGAACGGGCTCCCGAACGAGGAAAGGAAGCGTCGGAGCCAGCGGATGAAGGTCGGGAAAAAGCCTCAGCCGTCCCGAAATCCTCCGACAGATCACGCTGTGAACCCATGAGTGAAGCCGCCGGGCCGCCTCAGCGGCCGCAGGGCCCGCACCACGGGGAAAGCACATCCGGCCATACTCGGAAAAGAGAGCCATGCTGTACCTCAGTACCCGCACGGAAAGGGCTTCGCAACGGGCGCAGGCAGCCCCCTCGAGAGCTGCCCGTGCGTGCTCCATCCCCAAACATGAGAGACACATCTCATGAGAATCTCCATCCGTGATGTACCGAGGGCAAGAAAAAACACACCTTCTGTACATCTGGTTGCCGGACATGCTGGTAGACTTCTTCTTCAGGTAAGACATACTGCTTGTAGGACTGGAGCTTTCTTCAAACAACATACAGAGCGCCTGCTGAATAAAAAAAAGCTAATGATGAGTGTGTACAGGTGTGCTTTATACTCCTCCGGTTATTCCGTCACACCTTACCGTTCTAGCAACAGGCCAATAGGATTGGAGTGATTTCATTCACGTTCAGACCTGCTTCGCCTAGAGGCGTTCCCATAGTGTCGTAACCGACGCAGTTCGAGTTCCCTCGAAGGGGAACTAACTGACACTGTGACATCCTACATCAGTTTTTTAGAGGACATTAGTGTGCCGACTAAAACCTTCCGCACATACAACAACCAAAAACCCTGGTTCACATAGAAACTCAGGGAGCTTCGTCAGACCAAAGAGGAGGCCTTCAGAAGTGGGAACAGAGTCCTGTACAACCAGGCCAGGAACACACTGACTATAGAGGTCAAAGCAGTAAAGAGGAGCTACGCTGAAAGCTAGAAAACAGTTTCATAGCCACCAACCCTGCATCAGTGTTGAGAGGCCTGCAGGACCGCCTTCAAGCTCCTCTGGTTCAAATAGGCTATCCCCTGTTCTAGTGTTCAAGTCCCCACAGATTAACACATTTCCTGTGGTTTTATAATGGTTAATTTCTTCCTAAAGAATAGAGAAAATATCTGGGTTGTAGTAGGGGGATTCTAATTGAGGTATATAGATGGCACACATGTAGACATGTTGCTCAGCACAAAGCATCTTTGTTGATTTTCAGAAATATACAAGATTCTTCTTTTTTAATTTACTGTAATGTTCTGGCTCAGTTCTGATTTACACCATATAATCATCTTGTATCACTATTCATTTAGAATTATATATATATATCATGCTAAACTATTATCATGTGATATCTTTAAGAGGTCTCTGATCTTCTACCATGTAGCTACAAGAGGCGAGAGCGGGTTTAGCATATGTAATATTTATTTGAGGTCTTTTGTCTCTCTCTCTCTCTCTCTCACCTCTATAGGTTCATTTGGTTCAGTGGTGGAGCTCAGAGTTTTCTTCTTCCTGGATTGAGTCCAACAACAACAAATACAAATTTTAACATGATAAAATTCACAAAACTAAAACTAAAAGAAGTTTGAAGAATAAAAGAGCGGACATGTCAGACAAGAAACAGACCGTGGACCTGGGCTTACTGGAGGAAGATGACGAGTTTGAAGAATTCCCAGCCGAAGATTGGACGGGGCTGGATGAAGATGAAGATGCTCATGTTTGGGAAGACAACTGGGATGATGACAATGTAGAGGATGATTTCTCAAATCAACTGAGGGCTGAGCTGGAAAAACATGGTTACAAGATGGAGACGTCATAGCGGCTGACAAGGCCTTTCAGTATTCAACGACATTGGATATGGACATTTATATTTGAACATGGTTGACCACACACCAACTGAAGAGATTTGATGATGTTGATTTGTTTCTCTCTTTTTTTTTTTTCTTTTTTTTTTTGTAAAAAAAATTGATAGAAGTAAAGTGTTTGGAGAAAAAAAAAAAAAAAAAAAAAAAAAAAAAAAAAAAAAAAGAATAAAAGAGCGGTGACTGAACTGATGGATTGTAATTGTTTTACCTCATCCACAGATTCAGGAGAAGCAGAGTAATCAGCATCAAGACCACCAGAGTCAACCTGATGATATTCATTATTATTGATGAATTCCCTAAAAATACAGACAGATGTAAGGTCCCTCATTAGCAGGATTATATAAATAAATCACTTTGCCAGGTGATTCTGTCTGTTAGTCAGTCAGTCAGTGTGATCCACCTCTGACATGATGGAGGAAATGCAGACAGGACATTTATTTTCTTATGTGAGTGAGAATGTGTCGATTTTTACATATTAATATGTGAATCAGGTCTGGTGCAGTAAATGTCTGTGTATACAGGTGAATGTAGAAAACTTACCTGCCACAACAATCAGATGTAAGGTGGAGTTATGACGTCCTCTTCTGTTCTGGGCTTCACAGTAATAATTCCCACTGTGTTCAGCTCTGAAGTCAGTGATGGTGAAGTTCTGTCCTGATGCTTTTGGTGAGTCTTCATTCTCCTTGTACCAGGTGTATTTAGCTGCTGGGTTAGCATCACTGCTGCAGGTCAGAGTCACTGAACTGCCCTCCACTATCTCAGCAGAGGGACTCACTGACACAGAGGGAAGCTTTGGAGCATCTGGAAAAGATCAAATAAATGAACAAAAATGAGGACAGATTTGTGTTGTGCTGAAATGAGTAATAGTTTTGAGTGTGGAAGCATCTGAAACTTTGGAGATGGTTTTGTGACTGGCAGCAGGCAGAGTTGTGTGTTGTGGCCTTTTGAGTTATACTCATTAAAATCTTAGAGGAGACCAGAGGAATGTCCCTCATACAAGTTTATGAGTAAACAGAGGTAAGTTATATCACACAAGAATGTTGCAATGTGTTGTAAATACTGCAGTAATGGCCCTGATTGACTATCGAAAAGCAGAGTTGGATATACAGGTATATACTTAGTGATATATTACTGGTTAGTACCAGATAAGATACACTTTATGTCATTTATGTTTTGACATGTATTTGTCACAATTGCTATTTAAAAGAAACATACAAGTGTTTCTGCTTTACTGCAGATGACTGATGATGGTTGGACTGTTATTTAATTACATGGGGTTCAAAACCTTAGCCCTTCCTACAATCCAAACACGTTTGCCTCTTAACAAAATCCAGTATAGTATATGAACATACAGGTACATCTCAGGTACAAATTAGAATATTGTGTAAATAAAAGATTTTTTAGACATAAAGTGAAAAACTAAAAGCCTTTTATGTTTTAATTTTCATGATTAGCAGCCTTCAGAAGATTGTCAAGCAAAGCCGATTCAAGAACTTGGGGGAGTTTCACAAGGAGTGGACTGAGGCTGCAGTCAGTGCATCAAGAGCCACCAGGCACAGACATGTCCAAGAAATGAGCTACAATATAACAGAACTAATATTCTATTTTTTTTTTTTTTGATTTCCATGAGCTGTAAGCCATAATCATCAAGAGTAAAACAAATAAAGGCCTGAATTTCACTTTATGTGTAATGAATCTAGACTACATTCACTTTATGACTTCAATTATGGGGAAAAAATAAACATTTTCACAATATTGAAATTTTCTGAGATGCACAAGTAATTTTGGGGATATAGAGTCGATAACAGGACAGAAGCCTGTGGCCACGCCAGATGTTGGATGCTGGATGTTGTATTTGTGTGGGAGCATCTGAAACTTTAGAGGTGGTTTTCTGGATTACTGAAGGTTTGAATCCCCTGAACATCTGTGCAGATTTGGCAGACCAATTGTAAATAAATCTGCCTTTTCACTACTGTAGCTGCTCAGTGAACTACAGCAGCAGACTGTGAATGTGAAACAGGCAGAGCTGAAAGTGCATGATCAGCAAAACATTTGACTGGATAATTAAGCTTTAAAAAGTTATTGTCTGCTTGTAGCCTTTTAAATTTGCTGTGTTTTACTCACATTTTACATTAACATGGACTAATCCAGATGTCCTCATTCCCAGCTTGTTCTCAGCTGCACAGTAATACTTTCCAGAGTCAGAGGACTGGATGGAGCCGAAGACAAGCTGTGTTTTTGTATTGCGAGGAAGAAGGTGGTTTAGATTGCCTTTCTCCTTGTACCAGGTATAAGTAGCTGCTGGGTTAGCCTCACTGATACAGGTCAGAGTCACTGATCTGCCCTCCACTATCTCACCAGAGAGACTCACTGACACAGAGGGAAGCTTTGGAGCATCTGGAAAAGATCAAATAAATGAACAAAAATGAGGACAGATTTGTGTTGTGCTGAAATGAGTAATAGTTTTGAGTGTGGAAGCATCTGAAACTTTGGAGATGGTTTTGTGACTGGCAGCAGGCAGAGTTGTGTGTTGTGGCCTTTTGAGTTATACTCATTAAAATCTAAGAGGAGACCAGAGGAATGTCCCTCATACAAGTTTATGAGTAAACAGAGGTAAGTTATATCACACAAGAATGTTGCAATGTGTTGTAAATACTGCAGTAATGGCCCTGATTGACTATCAAAAAGCAGAGTTGGATATACAGGTATATACTTAGTGATATATTACTGGTTAGTACCAGATAAGATACACTTTATATGTCATTTATGTTTTGACATGTATTTGTCATAATTGCTATTTAAAAAAAACATACAAGTGTTTCTACTTTACTGCAGATGACTGATGATGATTGGACTGTTATTTAATTACATGGGGTTCAAAACCTTAGCCCTTCCTACAATTCAAACATGTTTGCCTCTTAACAAAATCCAGTATAGTATATGAACATACAGGTACATCTCAGAAAATTAGAATATTGTGTAAATAAAAGATTTTTTAGACATAAAGTGAAAAACTAAAAGCCTTTTATGTTTTAATTTTCATGATTAGCAGCCTTCAGAAGATTGTCAAGCAAAGCCGATTCAAGAACTTGGGGGAGTTTCACAAGGAGTGGACTGAGGCTGCAGTCAGTGCATCAAGAGCCACCAGGCACAGACATGTCCAAGAAATGAGCTACAATATAACAGAACTAATATTCTATTTTTTTTTTTTGATTTCCATGAGCTGTAAGCCATAATCATCAAGAGTAAAACAAATAAAGGCCTGAATTTCACTTTATGTGTAGTGAATCTAGACTACATTCACTTTATGACTTCAATTATGGGGAAAAAATAAACCTTTGCACAATACTGAAATTTTCTGAGATGCACAAGTAATTTTGGGGATATAGAGTCGATAACAGGACAGAAGCCTGTGGCCACGCCAGATGTTGGATGCTGGATGTTGTATTTGTGTGGGAGCATCTGAAACTTTAGAGGTGGTTTTCTGGATTACTGAAGGTTTGAATCCCTGAACATCTTTGCATATTTGGCAGACCAATTGTAAATAAATCTGCCTTTTCATCATCTACTGTAGCTGCTCAGTGAACTACAGCAGCAGACTGTGAATGTGAAACAGGCAGAGCTGAAGAAAGTGCATGATCAGCAAAACATTTGACTGGATAATTAAGCTTTAAAAAGTTGTCATTGGCTGCTTGAAGCCTTTTAAATTTGCTGTGTTTTACTCACATTTCACATCAATAAAGACTGATTCAGATTTCTTCCTCCCCAGCTCGTTCTCAGCTGCACAGTAATACTTTCCAGAGTCAGAGGACTGGATGGAGCCGAAGACAAGCTGTGTTTTTGTATTGCGAGAATGAAGGTGGTTTAGATTGCCTTTCTCCTTGAACCAGGTATAATTAGCTGCTGGGTTAGCCTCACTGATACAGGTCAGAGTCACTGATCTGCCCTCCACTATCTCACCAGAGAGACTCAGTGACACAGAGGGAAGCTTTGGAGCATCTGGAAAAGATCAAATAAATGAACAAAAATGAGGACAGATTTGTGTTGTGCTGAAATGAGTAATAGTTTTGAGCGTGGAAGCATCTGAAACTTTGGAGATGGTTTTGTGACTGGCAGCAGGCAGAGCTGTGTGTTGTGGCCTTTTGAGTTATACTCATTAAAATCTTAGAGGAGACCAGAGGAATGTCCCTCATACAAGTTTATGAGTAAACAGAGGTAAGTTATATCACACAAGAATGTTGCAATGTGTTGTAAATACTGCAGTAATGGCCCTGATTGACTATCGAAAAGCAGAGTTGGATATACAGGTATATACTTAGTGATATATTACTGGTTAGTACCAGATAAGATACACTTTATATGTCATTTATGTTTTGACATGTATTTGTCATAATTGCTATTTAAAAAAAACATACAAGTGTTTCTACTTTACTGCAGATGACTGATGATGATTGGACTGTTATTTAATTACATGGGGTTCAAAACCTTAGCCCTTCCTACAATCCAAACACGTTTGCCTCTTAACAAAATCCAGTATAGTATATGAACATACAGGTACTTCTCAGAAAATTAGAATATTGTGTAAATAAAAGATTTTTAGACATAAAGTGAAAAACTAAAAGCCTTTTATGTTTTAATTTTCATGATTAGCAGCCTTCAGAAGATTGTCAAGCAAAGCCGATTCAAGAACTTGGGGGAGTTTCACAAGGAGTGGACTGAGGCTGCAGTCAGTGCATCAAGAGCCACCAGGCACAGACATGTCCAAGAAATGAGCTAGAATATAACAGAACTAATATTCTAATTTTATTTTTTGATTTCCATGAGCTGTAAGCCATAATCATCAAGAGTAAAACAAATAAAGGCCTGAATTTCACTTTATGTGTAGTGAATCTAGACTACATTCACTTTATGACTTCAATTATGGGGAAAAAATAAACCTTTTCACAATATTGAAATTTTCTGAGATACACAAGTAATTTTGGGGATATAGAGTCGATAACAGGACAGAAGCCTGTGGCCACGCCAGATGTTGGATGCTGGATGTTAGAGCTGAAGAAAGTGCATGATCACCAAAACATTTGACTGGATAATTAAGCATTAAAAAGTTGTCATTGTCTGCTTAAAGCTTTTTAAATTTGCTGTGTTTTACTCACATTTCACATTAATAGGGACTAATTCAGATGTCCTCATTCCCAGATCATTCTCAGCTGCACAGTAATACCCCCTCTAGAGTCAGAGGGCAGGATGGAGCTCAAGATAAGCTGTGGTTCTTTACTGGGAAGATGAAGGTTTGGATTTCCATGATATTTATACCAGGTATAAGTAGCTGCTGGGTTAGCATCACTGCTGCAGGTCAGAGTCACTGAACTGCCCTCCACTATCTCAGCAGAGGGACTCACTGACACAGAGGGAAGCTTTGGAGCATCTGGAGGAGAAAACGTGAACACATGTAACATTTCATTTCAAGATGAGGTTGAGTTTTCACAGTGGAGCATTTTAAATGGACAATATTTCATATGAACATAAAGCGGAGGTGCAGCTTGATTTCCTCCTGTATCAGAAACTACATGGGTTCTTGTTACCATGGATTCAAGTTGGACACTTTGATACTGAAGCAATGGACTGAAGGAGAGTGGTAATCTTTATGTCCTTTGTCCATTCTTGTACCAGATGTAGGAAGGATGACCAGGTGGAAGACAACTGCTGTGACACTTCAGCTCTGCCCAGTTATAAGACTCATAGACCTGAAATCTGCTCACCTGCACCTGGAGATCTGAATAAGGGAAATCTTAATTTTAACATACACACAATCAAATAGAGATGTGAGTAACCTTCATAAAGTGTTGAACACATGAAACTAAATTAATAAATATTCAGATGAAATTGTTACCTGTAACAGACAGAGTGACTCCAGGTGAACCAGTATATTTCCCACCTGGTTGGTTTGTTATGAACCTGAACTTGTACTCAGCTGAGTCGCTCTCTCTCAGGTCTGTGACTCTCAGAGTGCAGCGGTTCTCATTAAAGATATACGTCACCCGACCTAAATACTCTGACTTTGTTTTCAGATCCACAGTTTCATCACCTTTAAACCAGAATGTTTTCTCAACTGTAGTATCGTTGCCATTTATTCTGGATGGGTATGTGTAGGTGCAGCTCATGTCCACAGTTGATCCTTTGAAGGCACAGATCTCAGTAGAAGTGTAAGTCACTCCCCAGTCATTCTGACTCTGTACCACTGTAACACAGAGCACATCAGACACAAAAAAACATTAATAACTGAATTTAGCAATCAGTTAGTGGATCATACTACCTATAGGATTTAGTTGAAATGTAATGTGGACAAAATCCTCAATTATCTGACTGATTATCTGCAGTCATTGTCAAAAAAAATTCCTGAACCAAAATAGACAATTTTACAAGGTGTTCATCATATTTTAATGTTACTTCTGGGTGTTTCTGCTTTTGTCCATTCATTCAAAAAAAATTAAGCAAAATACCTAAAAGTGCAGCGTATTTCAACACACAAGTAATCCAAACAGAAAATGAATAAAATGACAAACTTTACTAGAATAGAGTAGAACAGCAGTAGGCAACATCAAAGACTCATAGATGTCTGTATCCTTCTTCTCACAAGGTCATTTCTAACTAAAGCTTTATGACCTTTTTATGTTATTTCTGAATGAAACCAGGGTGAACACAGGCACAGAGAAGTCCAAACACAAAAACTTGCTCAGTTATACACAGTCAGTGCAAAGGAAGATGTAGCAGACCGGTGGTGGAACATAAGGTTTGAGATTAGGGGTGTGATGAAAAACTATGGTCAGGAGAACAAGACGAAGAATAGAAGATATAAATAAGAAGATATTTTCACAGCATTTTGAAGAAATATTTGTTAATGAAATATATGGGTGGGGTCTGGGGGTCCTCCCCCAAAAGATTTTGAGCAATAACCTCTTAATTTCCTGCATTCTGGAAACATTTTCTGCACCAATTTATGGTGGAAATTTCTTTATTTATATAAAGGGAAACAAATTAATTTGGCAGACAATAATTCAAAATATAAAAGTATAATGGAATATAATGCAGTAATCAGCAGCTTGTAACTTTTTTGGACAATGCACAGGTGTTTCTTCAATATTTAAATTGCATTGCATGTTTTCTTATTGTGCAAATAAAGCTTACTCACAGCATTTTGGTGCATATTTCTTGGTGCAAGCTATTTTTCAGAAACTATATAACAAATTATCCTCTCAAAAAGTGGTGGGACATGTCCCCATTGTCCCCAATGTTCTCTCTGTTCACTCTGCGGTCAGGTTGCTGCTGAGTTAAGTGTGACAACTAAAAATAAATGCAGCGTACTGGAGGTGTCAGAGAGTTTCTAGCAGCTAAACATAAGACGCAGAAAACTGGTATCAAGATCTCTGACTTTAGCACCCGCTGAATGAGGGTCAATTGTTGGCAGATCGTCAGGCTACATTTTGACGGACAGGGAAAAGGTTCAACAGAACGACACGTGTAGTTGGTTTAGTGTATTATGGCGATTGGTACAGACCCCTGCCTCACACACAAGACACACACAGAGCAGTCAGCTCAGGTAATATCCGGTGTTGATGGAGAATAACTAAGTTTGTCTATTAGATGGAAGAGGCATCACTTGGTTTTATTTTCGTTGGCCAACTTTTGTATTGAAAGGACTGTTTTTGTTTGCTTGCTGGGATCCAGAAGAGGTTTTTGTTGAGATATGAACTTTTGCGGAAATTTGAACTGAGATTAAGACTCATTCATTGTGGTTTAACTGTGGGTTGTGTTTTTTGTCTTCTGGTACCAGTAAGTTACCTTTGAAATATCTGGCTGATTGTTAGATGAGGTGAAATTATGTCATGTACTGAAAGACATGCACGTATAATGTTTTTTGTGTTTAAAATTTGTATGACAACATTATTTACATTAAAATATGTCTTATTCCTTCATTTAGTCTGTCTTGGTGCAGACTAAAAAACTTGCTTGTCACAGTCAGGCAGTGAAGAAAGTTAATTTTGGACACAGAGCATGGAAACATCACACTGAGATCAGACAGTAGGAACTAGCAGGGGTTTCGTTCAGATGAAGATATGACAGAAGTAGTGTCAGAAGGACTTCACTGTGTGAGACCAGTAGGCTATCCCTCTAAAAACCTTCACCGTGATAAAAGTAGCTGCAGATAGGAACTAATCGTCCACCATCTTCTGCAACCAGAGTCAACTGTCGAACACATTAAGGCAACAGGTTTCAGCAGAGAAAGGATTAACAGTCATGAATAAAACCCCAAATATTCTCAGTTTACCGCATGTAAAAGTGATTAGCACACAATTACCTTGTGTAAAAGACAAGAGTAAAGGCCTACACAAAATTTGATCTTCCTTATATTCATTATAACTGACACAAAAAAAAATAAAAAATAAAAATAACTGACACAAAAACAAACTGTAGTGCATTTGACTCATAACAGTTTAAAATAGCACTGTAGCAGCAGGACAGAGGGTAAGTGACCCTCGACGGGGAGATTAGTGATTGGTGGTTATGTAGGGACTGAACCCTTCTATAGAATTTGACCCCTTGTTTTGTTACCTCAGAATAGTTCTGTACCCTTCTATGGGTTGGAGCTTTATTTTGCAGACTCAAACCCCTCTATGGTACCTAACAGATGTCTGCACATATCCTATATAAGCTATGTTTGATGTACAGAGAGACAGAGTGGCCATCGGGCTGGGTCACTCTCCAAGCTGCTGCAGAGCTTGTAATTGATGCTGAACTCCTTGATGTAATAAACTTTTATGATCAAGAACAGTGTCAAGCGGATTTCTTCTCAACACATCATCGCAGCATTATTGTTCGGACACCACAATATAAAAAACATAAATAACAAATTAACATTCGGCTATTTTCCACATTACACACAAAACCAATGTTTTCACCGTTTCTGGAAAGTTTTCCTTTCACACAACTCTGATCCACTTATTTCCACATGTGACCTTCAGCCTACTTTTACAAGACATACATTTTTACATATTTCCCTATTTTAATGCAATGAATGCAAGTATAGATATTCAGTACCTGACACAGAGAGAAGGAAGACGACAAATCCTCTCGCTGCTGCAGTTAAACTCATAGCTGCTCCTCTCATCTCTCTGTGTGGCTTCAGAGACAATAAAACGTGTCAGGAGATAAAATAATGTACACAGGAGATATACAGTATCAGTCACATCAATAAACAATTCTACTTACAATGAAGAAGGGCGCTGTCTTTAAAGATACCTTTCCTCTGTGGTCCGTGAGCAAAAGACGGATATCTAAATATTAAATGACAAGATTTCCTTCCTCTTTAGATTATTTATGGCCTAAACATCATGAGCAGGATGCCAGTTAACACCAACATCACAATAAAGTAGTGACGATTTGCAAACTATAAACTTAATAAGAGAGAACAAAAAATAGTGTTATGGCCTGTTGGTACGAAACCTGTTTCGGTGCGTCCCACTGACACAAGAACAGGCCATTCAAAAAGAGAAAACTCAATTTAAAATTGAAAAGGTGTATTTGATACATCACTTGACACGTCTAGTGCATCTTTAGACAGTGAAATAACCTTTAAACCAGTATTAGTTCAGAGAGGACTGCAGCAGTATGGGATGCAAAAAGTCACGTGCTGAGCACAGTGTTTATTCAGTATTGACAAAACATGTAAGAAAAGTAGATGAGAAACAATGAATTAAACAGAAATCAGAATGTAAATAAATACTTTTCAGAATTACATTTTGCAGCTCTCTCACTCACAGTCATTGTGACTCTGTGTCACTGTAACACAGAGCACATCTGACAAGATGCTGCTGGAGGTAAGACAGAAAATATGTCTTGCTGTAATTTGGGTGAAGTGACTCTTTGAAACAGGCAGTGGAGGGAGCTCTCAAAGTGAGGAAGCCTGAATGTGCCACAACAAAGGTTCATTTCATCCTCATAGTGACAAGAACCAAGAATGTCAGAAAGCCAAAGCAAAAAAACACAATTGAATTTATTTTGTCTTGATAGCTGGGAAATAAAATAATATTCTAAAAAATAAACAGAAAAGCTGAAATGCAGAACTTTATCACACCAATGTTTCCAACTACAGAGTTGTCACACTGGACTGTCACTTGTTGTGGAAGCTGGCTGTTACTTTATAAATAATAATATATACAAAATAACATTTTCTATAACAACTTTAATCTTCACATTCTGTAATATACCTTTAAAGGGGCATTATGGAGTTTCCTGCGGCCACTAGCGTTGCGGTTCTAAGATTGCAACTAGTTGTGTGCTTGTACACGTGTTCGCTTGAACTCATGAGCGAGCATAATCCGAAACACAACCACTTTCACACAGAAATCCTGCAATAAACGCAGGAACACCAGCATGAAGGCTGTGGCTTTTCACTCAGACATGTTCAGGCACTGTTACTTCAACATTCCCGTCTCAGAGGCAGATCAACACCGGCTCTGTTAACGTTACTTCATTCGGCGCAGCAAGCGTATATTGGCTCAATCCTCCTGGAAAAAAGGCAGAGAGACAGCGGCAATAGACAGGCAGGGAGACAGCTTCACACTATATACTGGAAACTCAGGTTCGGGTCGGAAGCGCCCACAGAGCTGAATCCGACCCGGTGTCCTCACATTAAAAGCAGAAGAGTTGCTGATGCAAGCAAGAGAGAAAACAGTGGTGTGCATCATTTCTGAGTGAGTTTTGAGCCCATTGACAATAATCCAATGAAAAGTTGATATACATACACACACATATACACACACACATATGTGTGTGTGTGTGTGTATACAAATATATATATATGCATGTTTTGTTCTCACCTGACTGTAACAAATACATCTTTAACATTCAACTTTTCCTGAAGAAACACGGCGATGTCTGCTACTCATTTCACACAAATTTAACTTGGGACACAGTTAATTTCAGAATAACTAAACATACAAACTGTTGAAGAACAAATGAAAGGACACTGTATGTTTTCATATATGTAAGTGCTGTCTGTGAGGATTAAGCCTTTTTTGGAAAAGTGAGGGGCAGGTTCTTTTTGAAGAAAAGAAGCTTCTCTGCATTATCAGCTGTGAGCCTGTTTCTGTTTTCATCCACAATATGTGACACGCATGGGGCTGAGAGGTATCTGCGTGACATTTGGGCCAGTGTAGGAAACCGCAGTTTGTTAACGCTCCAATACTGAAGTGGTTTGTCTTCCCGAGAAGTTGTGTTCTCTCCAAGGTATGTCTCTAACTGAATGGCAGCACCCACAGGTGCAGTGCTCAGTGATGTCGATGCTTGCGCATCTGCTATCTCATCTAACACACTGTCCAGAGTGCTGCTGGCCTGGGCCTTGCGTATCTTTCTTGCAAGTGGCTCCCCCATATCTTCCTGTTTGTCCTCCAGACACATTCTGCATCTCCTGTATCTCCTGCAACTGAATGTCGGAAAATATCGTAATAAATTTAATTGATTATTTAGGTTGATATCATTCTCTCATCACATGATCATCACACTCACGCACACACTTTACCTCGGATACTGTTCCAATGCAGTAGAGCGGGTTTTTTCCGTGTCCGTGAAGCGTCTCTTGACGGCTGCAAACAAGGTTCCCTTCATTGTTTTGATGCCATGGTCCTCGTCTGTTTCTTTGGTCAAAAGTTTCTGAAGCACAGTGACCGCAGGTATCACATCTGAAGCCAAAGCATCAAAGGAGCTCACTTTTTATGGTTAACTCCTCAAACGGAGCAAGAACAGATAAAGTCCTTTCTAAAAGCGCCCACTGGTGAGCGGTGAAATTGTATTCTGACCCAAATATTCCCACAGCCCGCTTCTGCTCGATGCCCGCTTCTGCCCTTATTGGCATGTTGAGCTGCATCTGAATGTCTTCCAGGCGGGAGTAGGCTAAGGCAGAATGTTGAAAATGTCCAACTATTCTACGTCCGACTGCCACCGCATCAGCAACACTTCGCTGAGCTAAAAGGCCCTCGTTGACAACCAGCTGGATGGTGTGAGCGGCACATGGCAGGCTATGGAGACCAACATCACTCATAGCCTTTATCATGTTTTTGGCAGTGTCCCGAAGCACAACGTGAACAGAGCTTTTCGGAATGCCCCACGCCTGGAGCATATCATCAAACGCACCTGCTATGGCTTGGCCAGTGTGCGAACCCCGAAAGTGCTTTGCTTGTAGAACGACTGTGCAGTAAATTCTCCATCAATCCACTGCGCAGTTAAACTGATGAGAGACATTGGGCTGACACTGCTAGGCCAAATATCAGTGGTGAAGCCGAGATGTCCTGCAACAGGTTGCTGATATGCTTTTTTACAAAGTCATGCAGCTTCGGTAATGCAGTGTCTGTGATGTGTGCTGGGAATTTCATACTTTGGCTCAAGTACGCTAAGAAGACGACGAAAGCCAGTATTATTTACAACTGACAACGGCTGGTCATCAAGAGCAATGAACTGGGTAAGAGCTTCTGTTATTTTTACCGCCCGTGGGTTGTCTCTGGGCATTTTCTCTCTCTTCTCCAGCGTTTGCTCCAACGTTGGTTGTCGTAGTTTCCCGCTGCTAGCATTAGCAAACTCCTTGAACTCTGTGGTATGTTGGTTCTTTAGATGTTTAATCAAATTGCTTGTGTTAAAGGAGCTATTTTTCCCCTCCTCTCGACAATTTAGGAGAGCATATTTTGCAGTCTGCTCTAGTTTTGTCATCGTC
This sequence comes from Micropterus salmoides, assembly GCF_014851395.1. Classification (NCBI taxonomy): domain Eukaryota; kingdom Metazoa; phylum Chordata; class Actinopteri; order Centrarchiformes; family Centrarchidae; genus Micropterus; species Micropterus salmoides. The sequence goes on along the minus strand of NW_024040040.1, from coordinate 66,215,244 downwards.
ACTTATAGTAAAGAATCTCCAAACGGCTGACATTGCTTCTCTTCCGACGTTACCTGCTCATCTGAGGAGACGTTAACGTTAGCTCACGCGAAAGGTCACGTTGCCGTAAAAGGGTATCGAGTGCTGTTGTATCTGAGTAATTCTACAATTACGAGTACGAGTACATGAGCGCTGTATCGGGTC
>NW_024040040.1:66197537-66214561 GCF_014851395.1 Micropterus salmoides | reverse complement strand
AGGGGTACAGTAAGAATTAATTAGCTTGATGTGTGTATGAGAAAAATTAACGGGTTAACTGATGTAAATACGTGACCATAGTCGAGAAAGTTAACAGAGTTAATGTGTGATTGTTGTGGCATTGACAGCTTTGCCCTGGTAATGGGGTGTACAGTTTTCGCTCGTTGAAGAGAAGGTTTGCCCCGGTGAAAAGGGGTAGTTTTCCCTCGGTGGAGGAAGTGCAGCCTATAGGTTTAGTGCTCTGCAAGTTCAATCCCTCGGTAAAAGAGGGTTTTCTTTGAATTGACTGCCAACAAAATGCGTAAATTAAAATAGCAGTGGAGCTGTTTTTAAAATGAAGAAAATAACAAAAGGAGATGAGATTTGGTGATTAATGTTTCATAAAGATGAAGTGTTTTCTGTATAAGAAAAAAGTATTTTGTGTAAATGGTTTTACTGTTATCTTGTTATTTTTTGGTGTTTGTCCTCTTTATATGTAAATATTGGTGAAGTGTGGTTTTGGGATGTGTGCTCGGTGTGTGTGGGAACCTTAGGGACGGATAGTTCAAAGTTGTTAATCTAGAAGAGATCTGCAGGCAAGCAGAAATAACTTTTTAATTTGTGCTAGATTAAACTGTAAAAAAAATAAATAAATAAGGGTTTACAGAAAAGGGTTTAGTTTGGCTCAAGACTGTGGTATGCTTGTCTTTAGTGGTTTCAGGGTTTGATCTTTGCCTAGAACGGTACCCACTGAAATAAACATTTGGGACCATTGGTTGCATAGATGCTTTTTAGAGTAGCCTACAGGAGTGAATGAGAATTTGTTGTAATGTGCTAAATTTGAGAGAAAGTGTGATGTTGAGGAATCAACCAGACTCACTCAAAAAGGCAGGTGAGGTCAGATGGTGCCAAAAGAGGGGGGAAGTTTTCTTCCCCTAGAGTTGACCTTTTTACATGAAAAAACCAGAGACATCGCCTGGTGTTTGTTAGGGATCAGCAGACAATGCATCTCTTAAGGATTGTGTATTCAAAGAGCCTTAGTGAACCTCTCTAGCCGTAAAGGTGTCACTAGAGACATTTAGTAGGTCAGCAAAAGGGGCTGTCCGACCCCTCTCTCTCCGCAGGTCACCTCCGGACATAAAAAGAACCACCCGTCCGGCCCCAACCTGACTCTTTTTCCCATAGAACAGCTGAGGCATAAACCACCACTCCCTTCTCTCTTGTAGCCGATGGGCAAATGTGATAAGCCAATTTCCTACTAAAACATTCGCCCACACGCCGGTGTGTATAACCAGCTTCCCGGTTAAAGTGGTAAATCTCACAGTTGAATGTCTACTGTTTTCTCATTTCCCGAGCTCCACCAAGGGGACAGGAAAGGTGTAACACACAAGTGTTTAAAACTCGGCTTACACCGACAATGAGCGCCAAGTACCTATCACCATGTAATTGTATAAACGAAATATTTTTGCTTACATCTAAATTGTCTCTTGAGTTAAAACCCGTAACGATCAAGTTTACCCTGAGAACATGTAGTTAAGCTTTGTTACGTTTTTTATATAACCATTATAACCTTTAATCCTCTAGTGTTTAGTCTTGTTTTGCTTGTCTTTATCTGAATGTTTAGAACTGAGTATTTTTCAAATGTCGATATTGTGTCGACGAGCTGAGAAAGCTACTGCTCTTGAATCCCCATTTTTCTTAGCGGGAGTTTTGATTTTGTTTGGAGCTGCCTGGGATGAAACTTTCCCCAGACTTGTTTAATCTCAGCAACATTAAATAGCCTATATTCCCGGGGCCTCGCGAACCTACGGAGAATGTATGAGTTTTATTTGATTTAGTTGTTTTAACATCATCCGATCGTTCTGAGCAACTTTGGACCAGAAACTCAGAAGCCCGCTCATTTCTTGCCTTGAATGAACGAAGTCACGGTTCCAACGACAGAGCCTGGAGTGTGTTCCGCTGAGCTATAGCGACACCAAACAAACTCAGAGTGCAAGCCCAGGGCTGACGGCCCGTTGCTGCAAGTGTTTTCCCGCAAAGGACTCCGGAACAAATTATTTAGTTAGAATTTAAAATCTGAAATGATCCTCGACATGCAATGATGACACAATGCATGTCGAGGTGACGGATGTTTTGTACTTAAACTGGACATCTATGGATACAGATGTGGAGTTGATCTGGCCATACTCATTCTCAGACTTGCAGTGGTAGATCCCGCTGTCCTTAGAGCTGATAGAGGTGAAATGATAAATGTCTCCTGGTCTCTGAATCAGTGTTTGGTTCTCCTTGTACCAGGTGTATTTAGCTGCTGGGTTAGCATCACTGCTGCAGGTCAGAGTCACTGAACTGCCCTCCACTATCTCAGCAGAGGGACTCACTGACACAGAGGGAAGCTTTGGAGCATCTGGAGAAGAAAACGTGAACACATGTAACATTTCATTTCAAGATGAGGTTGAATTTTCACAGTGGAGCATTTTAAATGGACAATATTTCATACAAACACAAATTGGAGGTGCAGCTTGATTTCCTCCTTATCAGAAACTACATGGGTTCCTGTTACCATGGATACAAGTTGGACACTTTGATACTGAAGCAGTGGACTAAAGACTGAAGGAGAGTGGTAATCTTTATGTCCTGTAAGAAATTTGCTTAATCATTTTCTTTCATTCGTTAGATGGCGTATACTGTGTGTGTGTGTAGTAAGTAAGTAAAGTTTATTTGTATAGCACCTTTCACAGATAAAAATCACAATAAAATGTAATACAACACAACAAAGTGTGTGTGTGTGTGTGGATTTACATAAGGCACATGTTAGAAATACCAAAATAGAAGGATGTTTTTATCTTTAAATCCAACAGAAAACCTAAAGCACATAAACATCACAGACATGAAGACTCAAAATGTCCAACAGTCCAGCAGTGCTGAAGACAGGAGACCAAGCAAATGATCCTGGTTCAGTGTCTTTGGACACCACCATGTCTACTGATGACCTCTAGTGGGTAAATAAGCTAAATGAGTGCACTGAACAATGAAAACGTGTGTCAGACATGATTTTCCCACATGTGGCATTTTCTGACATCATCACTTCCACAAGGAAACTTGATTGGACAGATCTTGTAACACTAATCACTTAAAAATATCTGACTTCATTCTTTTCACTCATGTGTTTGTGTGGATGGATCAGAATAAGTTAAAACCTGGACCCATGAAGTGTTTTGCTGAAGAACACATTTTAAAAAGCGTCCATTAAAGATACAAGAACAGATAATCAGGGAATTTCTCTGATGATGCACAAGATTGATCTGATCCAAAGAATTTAAACAGTCTAAAGACAAGATAACAAATCTTGTTTTAATACGTTTTCATTGTGAGTTATTTTACAGTTTAATTTTGCAGTAAAGACAGTGAATAAAAACTAATTATGCAACATGTCTACAATCTCATGGGGAAATGATTTGGTTTTCATCCAGTTCTACAATGAATCACCAAATACCACTGAGTTACATGCAGTTAATGTGCAGTACAATAGGTTAAAGGCTCCACCAGATGGTGTCATGTCAGTGGAAGACTGGATGTAAACTCACACACTGAAGGAGAGCGGGACTTCTCATATCCTCCTACAGCACAGGAAAAGCTGTCTGCAGGATAAAAGTAGGCTGAATAAGAATTAGATGTTTGTCCCCAAATGTTCTGTCCATTCTTGTACCAGATGTAGGAAGGATGACCAGGTGGAAGACAACTGCTGTGACACTTCAGCTCTGTCCAGTTATAAGACTCATAGACCTGTAATCTGCTCACCTGCACCTGGAGATCTGAATATGTGAATAACGAACAGAAATCTTAACTTTAGACTGAACTGTCAACATAGAAACACAGTAACCTTCATAAGATGTTGGACATTTGCAACTAAATAAATAAATATTCAGACAAAAATGTTACCTGTGACAGACAGAGTGACTCCAGGTGAACCAGTATATTTCCCACGTTCTTGGTTTGTTATGAACCTGAACTTGTACTCAGCTGAGTCGCTCTCTCTCAGGTCGGTGATTCTCAGAGTGCAGTAGGGCTCACCACAGCTATGTGTCAAACGACCTGAATAGTTTGTGTCCATTATTAGATCCACATTACTTTCTTCAGTAAACCAGAATATTCTCTCAACTTTAGTCTCATGGCCATTTGTTTTGAGTGGGTATGTATATTTGGAGGACATATCAACTGTTGATCCTTTGAAGGCACAGATCTTAGTAGTAGAAGTGTAAGTCACTCCCCAGTCATTCTGGCTCTGTACAACTGTAACACAGAGCACATCAGAAACAACAATCAACATTACTAACATCATTTAACAATCAGTTAATAAGACAAAGTGGATCATACTACCGATATGATTTGGCGAAAATGTAACCTGGACAAGTTTCAAGGTCCTCAGTTGTCTGACTAATTATCTGCAGTCATTGTCATAAAAAGTTCCTGAACCTTAACTGGAATAGAGAATTTTATAAGATACCAATATATATTACTATAATTATAAGGTTTTTTTAAAATCATTTTTTTGGAATATTTCTGGTTAATTCTGCTTTGGCCTATTCATTCAAACAAAAAAAAAGAGTCCTCAAAAAAGTGCCTGAAAAGTGCAGCTTATGTGTCAACACACAAGTTATCCAAACAGAAAATGAATAAAAGGACATTTTACACACTTTACTGGGATAAAACAGAGGGACATAAAATACTCTACTGTATTGTTCTTCCCCCAAGGCACTTTCTAACTCCAGATATAATTATTCAATGCTTTATGACTTTTTTTGATGTTACAGAAAAACTTTCTCAGTTATACACAGTCAGTGCAAAGGAAGATTTCTACAGTTCATCTCTATGTGCACTGAGGCAGGACATCATCCAGTCTGAAGGTGCAGTGAAGTGAACAGGAAAGTATCAGACCTGTGACCTTTAATGCAGTTTACTGACCGGGATAAGAGGAGAAATATAAATTATTAGAGAGTCTGTGCTTTTCTTGGTCAGTTCTCTCTGTTCACTCTGCAGTCAGGTTGCTGCAGAGTTAAGTGTGAAAGCTAAAAATAAATGCAGCGCACTGAGGTGTGGAAGAGTTTCTAGCAGCTAAACATAAGATAGCAGAAAACTGCTATCAAGGTCTCTGACTTTAGCACCCGCTGAATGAGGGTATATTGTTGGTAGAGGCTGTAAAATCATCAGACCATCCACCACTTTGAAAGGGGAAACATTAAATTACAATTTGCCTAAATGAGCTGAATGTTGTTCCGTCATTTAGGCTATCTAGGTGCATACATTTCTAAAGTGATACAATTTCTGTGTGGAAGGCAACATAACTTGCTTGCCACAGCGGCAGGCAGTAAAGAAAGATAATTTTGGACCCTGCTGCTGTCAACACAGACCACAGAAACATCACTGAGGTCAGACAGTACAAAAGGAAGTAGCAGGGTTTCGTGCAGATGAAGATATGAGATAAATTGTGCCAGTATGACTTCACTGTGAGACCAGAATCTCTTTAAAAACCTTCTCCGTGATAAAAATAGTTGCAGATAGGAGCTAATCATCCGCCATCTTCTGCAACCAGAGTCGACTTTAGAACACATTAAACAGGGCAATAGGTTTTCACAGGGTGAGAAGGGAACATTCATAACTAAAACCCCAAATATTCTCAGTTTACAACATGTAGAAGTGACTGCACACAATTACCTTAAGTAAAAGAAAAGAGCAAAGGATGATGGCCATCACAAACCACGATCTTCTTAATATTCATTACGACACAAAAACAAACAAAAAATGATTAAAAAACAAATTAACATCTGGGGAGTTTCTACAATTACACACAAAACCAATGTTTGTAGCGTTTCCTTTCACACAACTCTGATCCACTTTTTTCCACATGTGACCTTCAGCCTACTTTTACAAGACCCATATTTTCCCAGATTCCCCTGTTTTAATGCAATAAATATAAGTTTAGATATTCAGTACCTGACACAGAGAGAAGGAAGACAACAAATCCACTTGTTGCTGCAGTTAAACTCATAGCTGCTCCTCTCATCTCTCTGTGTGGCTTCAGAGACAATAAAACATGTCAGCATATAAAATAATGTACACAGGAGATATACAGTACCAGTCACATCAATAAATAATTCTACTTACAATGAAGAAGGGCACTGTCTTTAAAGAAGCCTTCCTCTGTGGTCAGTAAGCAGAAGATAGATATCAGGCTGTTAAACTACTAGATTTCCTTCCTCTTTAGATTATTGATATTCATGATGAGCCAAATGCCAGTTAACACCAACATCAAAATAAAGAAGTGACAATTTGCAAACTATGAACTTAATAAGAGAGAATAAGAAAATATTGTTATGGCCTGTTGGTATTAAACCTGTTTCGCTGTAAAAATCCCAGACACAAGCAAAGACCATTCAAAAAGAGAAAACACATTTTTAAACTCTTCCAATTTTAAGCACAAAAACAAGAATGGTGTAAAAGTAGGTTTGATGCATCACTTGACACTTCAAGTGCATCTTTAGACAGTGAAAATTACATTTATACCAGTTTAAGTTCAAAGAGATGTGCTGCAGCAGTATGGGATGCTAAAAGTCTTATGCTGAGTCTGGGCTTCACAGTAATAATTCCCACTGTGTTCAGCTCTGAAGTCAGTGATGGTGAAGTTCTGTCCTGATGCTTTTGGTGAGTCTTCATTCTCCTTGTACCAGGTATAATTAGCTGCTGGGTTAGCATCACTGCTGCAGGTCAGAGTCACTGAACTGCCCTCCACTATCTCAGCAGAGGGACTCACTGACACAGAGGGAAGCTTTGGAGCATCTGGAGGAGAAAACATAAATCAACAAAAATTGAGGATAGATTTCTTTGTTTTGTGTTGAAATGAGTGTGGAAGCATCTGAAATTTTGGAGGTGGTTTTGTGACTGGCAGCAGACAGAGCTGTGTGTTTTGGCCACTTGAATTATACTCATTTACATCTAAGAAGATACCAGATGAACGTGCATCTTACGTGGGTAAAACAGAGGTAAGTTATATCACCCAAAATTATTGCAGTGTGTTGTAAATACTGCATTAATGGCCCGATTGACTATCGAAAAGCAGAGTTGGATAAATATACTTAATGATATTATATTACTAGTTAGTACATGATAAGATATCAATAAACTGTATACGTCATTTATGGTTTGACATGTACATTCATTGTCATAATTGCTATTTGAAAAAAACAACAACAAACAATTGTTACTTTTCTCCAGATGACTGTTGATGTTTCTACTGTTATTTAATTGCATGGGGTTCAAAACCTTTGCCTTTCCTACATTTCAAAAGTGTTTGCCACCCAACAAAATCCAGTACAGTATATGGACATACAGGTGCATCTCACAAAATTTGAATATTGTCAAAAAGTTATTTTCTTCTCCTTAATTTAATTCAGAAAGGGAAACTTTCATATAATCCAAATAATAAAAGCCTTCTTTTTTTTTTTAATCTTGATGATTTTGATGAACAGTTTACAGTTCACCGAAATCAAAAATCCATATCTCAAAATATTAGCTCATTTCCTGGGTTAGGTAGCTTTGGAGCATCTTCAGGAGTTTTAAACATATTTTGGCTTAAAATTACAATGATTTTGTAAAACATAGTCTGTTTTTTGTTGATTGTTTATTTTCTAAAGTTAAATGTTTATTCAAGAGAAAATTAAAGAAAGTAAATGTTATTTTGATTATTGATACTGCACGTGTGTTTCTGCTCTCCAATTACACTCATTTATAGCAAAATTATTTTCTCTTTTTAATTTTTACCTTGACTATTTGCTATTTTTTTATGGAAATAACTATCCCTCATTCCAATTTTTGTAGAATTTAAAATTAAAACAAAAAGCTTGAATGAATTAAACTGCCTGATTGAAAATACATTTTGTTCATAATAAATGGATCATGTTTATGAAGAGGAACTAAAAAATGTCAAAAAGGTAAAACTGAATTGTTCTTGACTATTTTGGTGAAACCTTTTAAACCAGATTATATTATTTTAATGGAATAATTAGGAGTGAACTCACACACTGAAGGAGAGGGGAACAGCTCATATCCTGATACAGCACAAGAATAGCTGTCTGCAGGAACAAATGGATGATGTGCATGAAAATAAACTTTATTTTCCTGAATGTTCTGTCGATTCTTGTACAAGATGTAGGAAGGACGATCAGGCAGCCGACACTTGCTGTGACAGGCCAGCTCAGTCCAGTTAGAAAACTGGTTGACTGTGGATCTGGGATTAACCAACAGAAATGTTATTTTTAGAATTGACAGTCAGTTCAGTTCTTTTACTATCCCAAGTGGAAAACTTGAGATGAAGTCAGTTCACATGATAAAACACAACAAGTATCACACAAACAACCCAAGTACAAATGCAAAACAGAAAGAAATACATAAATGTGCCCACCATAGACAGTACACTAAAAACACCTAAAAACATAAAACAATCTCTAAAATGCAAGGTTAGCCAAGACAAAATACACACTGGCTAACATATCCTAAACATTTGAAACTGTCTTCCAGTGAAAATGTTACCTGTGACAGACACAGTGACTCCAGGTGAACCAGTAAATGTCCCTGTTGAAGTGTTGAACTTGAACTTGTACTCAGCGGAGTCGCTCTCTCTCAGGTCTCTGATTCTCAGAGTGCAGAAGTTGTTTCCACATTGATGCTGCACACGATCTGTTTCCAGATCCACATATTGATCATTTCTCTCTTTTGTGAACCAGATTATAGTATGGTCGTCATTTATTCTGGATGGGTATCTGTATGTGCAGCTTATGTCCACTGTTGATCCTTTTAAGGCACAGATCTCAGTAGAAGTGTAACTCACTCCCCAGTCATTCTGACTCTGTACCACTGTAACACAGAGCAGAAAACAGTCAGATTTATAACAGCAGAGGATAGATTTTAATATTTTATAAAAATGAACGACTAAGCTGACTGCGAGTGACACACAAACACAGGTTTTGTGGTTACAGACACGTACATTCATGGTGCAGTGCATTAGCTAAACTGATCCTGAAGACTGTGGAGAAAACTCACAGACTGAAGGAGAGCGGGAGTTCTCATACCCATTTACAGCACAGGAAAAGTTGTGTACAGGATCAAAGGAGCCTGAGTAAGTAGATGTTCCCTGCCTGTACTGTCCATTTTTATACCAGACATAGGACAGATGATCAGGTAGATGACAACTGCTGTGACACTCCAGCTCTGCCCAGTTAGAAGTCTTGTAGATGTCTAATCTGGTCACCTGCACCTGGAGATCTGAATACGTGAATAAGAAGGCTTCATTTTAGACTGAACTGCCAACATACACACACACACAACTAACGTTCATAAGATGTTGAATACTGGGAACTAAATTGTTACCTGTGACAGACAGAGTGACTCCAGGTAAACCAGTATATTTCCCACGTTCTTGGTTTGTTATGAACCTGAACTTGTACTCAGCTGAGTCGCTCTCTCTCAGGTCTGTGATTCTCAGAGTGCAGCGGTTCTTATCACAGCTATACGTCACGCGACCTGAATACTCTGGGTCCGATTTCAGATCCACATAAACATTATCACTCTCTTTCGTAAACCAGAATGTTTCCTCAGCTTTGGTATCATGATTATTTAAGCTGGAGGGATATATGTAGGTGCAGCTTAATTCCACTGTTGATCCTTTTACGGCACAGATCGGAGTAGAAGTGTAAATCACTCTCCAGCCATTCTGACTCTGTACAACTGAAAAACAGGTGACTTCAGAATCCAAAATCCGATCCATAACAACATCAGAGAACAGACTTCATTTTACTTATTTATTTTTGTAGAACTTAATTGAACTACTGTACATTTACAAAACTACTTCCAGAGGAGTCAAGCTATTTGCCACAGAGTGAAACTAGTGTAACTGAACTAGAACTGAAGTATAAGTATTTTATCAGGTGTTTCTGTTTTTAATGATGTCATTGGAATATTTATCACTATTAGGTGCTTCAGCTTTGGTCCATTCATTTAAGACATAAAAATGTTTCTGCATTAGGGGTGGAGCAGGAAAGTACCACCTTTTAATAATTTTTAGTAAAAGTGCCTTGTATTTAATGTTTTTTGGAGACCTGACACCAAAATCCTAAAGTCGCTTTGCCATTTTGTCCATTCGGCTGGTGCTCATCCAGCAGATTGAACAATTTTAGAAGATCAATTCATCAAATCCATGTAAATTAAAAACAGATTAACTTTATGGTAGACTGCTGACTGAGGGCATTCCCCATAACATTAGATCCTGGACACTTGTAATTTGCCCAAATCCATATTTAAAATTTCTAGGTGGTCCAGGGTCCCTGCACTACTTTGAGCTCTGAACTAAAGAAGTCAATTTCTGCCAGGAAGTGAAAACAATGATAGAAAGAACAAAAAATCTAAATCATAAGATACTAAGTACAAATTTTTACTTCCTAAGTAGAAATTGTGAGCTGGTGCTCGCTCATTATTTTGACTTCATATTCAAGAGAAAAAAATGCATTGACACTGACTCATTCTGCTTGGCAATAAAACAGGTAGTTTTCCTGCAAATCCAAGTGAAAAAGTAATTTTACACAATTAAAAAGGTTAGCCATCAACTTAATGACATAAAAGTAGAAATATGTGCGAGAAGACTTCACTGTTTGAGACTCAACACGAAGAGAAGCAGAATAATTGAGTTAGACAAGTAGTCGTCCTTCTATGGGGATGAATAATTCAAGCTAATGTATTTTCCTCCTTTGCAACCCTTACTGTACACATTAAATTTATGCTATCAAGGATTCAGATAGACTATATAATATACAAGAAAGTCCACAAACCACTGTGTGGTAACAATCCAGACACAGACATTTATACACATGAAATGAAATACAGATAAAAAGTGAGGTGAAAAGAACAAATGGTACAAAAAGTGTACAAAATCTCATTTAGAGAGGAAAGAAATGCAAACTCTGTAGTTTCATCTTCAGCTTTATTGATCTCTGGGAGGAAGTGACATGTTACAGCATCACAAGAGACTGCTGGCTAAGAGGTAACAAACACCAACACTATTTGACTGAAATAATTACAAATAGAAAAGGAAGGAAATTAGAAGGAAGCCAATCAAAAAACTGCATAGACTATATATACATTAGCTGAGATAAGAGAATTGTGAAGGTATTTATGCAAAACTCCCTCACTTACTTACAGACACTGTGGAGCAGCCTCAGCCTTACTTTTACTCTGTTATTAATGCACCTCTTTACTTTTATTTTGACTTACTGATGTTGGATATCACTGTAACTACTACTCCTGAACTAACAGTAGAGTCACACTCACAAAACATGTAGCTCCTAACTAGCTGAGTTTTATGAAACTCCATCAAAAAATAAGGGGTGTTTAAGTCCTAACTGTAAGACTCAAACAAACAAGTTTAGCTCTGAAAGTAGCTCCTAGGTCTGAGAGGCTTAACTTCCTCTGGTGCACTAACAGTTACTTCAGGTACATTTTGGTGTCTCCAGGAAGAGGTTTGGCAGGAAGGAGAGTTGTTAGAGAGCAGAGATAAAAGGTCACTGAATGCTGAACTTTCAAAGACTGTAAAAAACATGTTACACACATAATATTCAAGTTAATGCTTTAAGTCATAAAATACTTTACACATTCTTTAAAGCTGCACATGCAGAGTAAAAATCTAAGCTGAACACTGGTTACATTTACTCATTTAGCTGACGCTTTTATCCAAAGCAACTTACAACTGCTAAATATGTCAGAGGTCACACGCCTCTGGAGCAACTAGGGGTTAAGTGTCTTGCTCAGGGACACATTGGTGGGATGTGTCTTATCCACTGCTCATAGAAATATCAAAAATGCAGTGTCTGTTCATTAGGTTTTGTTGACGGTGCTGTACAATGCAGCTGAATCCTCTCCAGTTTCCTGACCCCTGGATCTGAGAAAAAAGAAGATGTTTGAAATAATATAATTACCATCATATCCCAACAGTGATAATTAAAATGTAAAAAAACAGAAAGGGAAAATGCAAAAGCAACATATTTATTTCACAGTTATGTCATTTTAATCTTGTAGTAAGGATAATGTGAGAAGAGTTGCTCACCTCGGGGCAGTATTACTCTTAAATGTGACAACAGCGTACTCCATGACTTCTTGCTGCTCCGTGTGTCTGAGGGAGCGAGCTGGTCTGATGTTGGAGTAGAGAGGATCTGCCTGGTTGTTGGTGAAGTGAATGCTGGCATACTGAAGGTTATCCTGCTCCTCTGGCTGTTCAGGTAGAAACTGCACAGACATATTTTACATGAGTGGGTTTTTCATTTGAATAGTGAATTCTTACAGATGATTGCAATAAAAATGCATGAAGTCCTTCTCAGTCAGATTCATTTTCCAGAAGCACTTGAAGAGTGAGTGACTTTTGTTCTTGAATAAGATCCATGACTATTCTCACCTGTTCCCTGTTGTCTGGTCTCTCTTCAGGCTCAGACGATTCCTTGGAAGCCCTCTTTTTCCTGGTTAGGAGAATAAATAAGAAAATAAATGACTGAACGTTTTAGATTGGACAAACTGACCTTCAGTGATTTAACATTCAATGATTCAGTGAAACAGAGCTGCTCACCTGATCCACAGGAAGAGACAGAGGGAAATGATAACCAGGAGAACAACAGTGATTGTTGTAGCAACTGTTATTTTCCCTGCTCCTGAGAAATGGGGAACAGAAGAAAACACAGACAGTAAATTAGAGTGTTACAGCATGTTTGGACCCATTGCTCCCATAGAGTAACACTGCTTTCCAAACACCAATCAGAGTAAACCAAATTATAACAATGTAAAGAAACTGATTTGGAGCGTTACAAAGAAGAAACTAAAAGCCAAAGTAGATCAGAATGTTCTGTCTAAAAAGAGATTATTATCTCTCTACTGTCAGAGATAGAAAGCAGAGACAGATCCGAACCAAGTACAGTGCATTTGTGTTTACTGTATTATAGTTTTGCAAGAATTGTTTGCTTTTGCAAGGGATGTATAATGTTTTGTTTTATTGGTGTAAGGTTTTGTGATTAGTGTGTAGAGGTTTTAAAAAATAGCCACTAGTTTGAAAAATTGTGCCTAAGGAATTAAAAAACACTGTAATGTCCCCAGCTGAGGTCCACAATTTCCTGCACTCACTGAAAACATACAAGCTGATACATTTCAGAGTGTGTGTGAGCTTAATGCAAAAACTTACCTGCCACAACAATCAGATGTAAGGTGGAGTTATGACGTCCTCTTCTGTTCTGGGCTTCACAGTAATAATTCCCACTGTGTTCAGCTCTGAAGTCAGTGATGGTGAAGTTCTGTCCTGATGCTTTTGGTGAGTCTTCATTCTCCTTGTACCAGGTATAATTAGCTGCTGGGTTAGCATCACTGCTGCAGGTCAGAGTCACTGAACTGCCCTCCACTATCTCAGCAGAGGGACTCACTGACACAGAGGGAAGCTTTGGAGCATCTGGAGGAGAAAACATGAACACTTTTAACATTTAATTTCAAGATGAGGTTGAATTTTCACAGTGGAGCATTTTAAATGGACAATATTTCATACAAACACAAAGTGGAGGTGCAGCTTGATTTCCTCCTTTATCAGAAACTATGTGGGTTCCTGTTACCATGGATACAAGTTGGACACTTTGTTACTGAAGCAGTAGACGAAAGAGTGAAGGAGAGTGGTAATCTACATGTCTATAAGAAGTTTCCTTCATTTTCTTTCATTAATATCATAGAGGGAAGCTACTGAAGAGTGTGTGTGTGTGTGCACACAATGGGGATTCACATAAGGCCATTTATGTTTTTTTTGTGTTGGGTGCAGTACTCCAGTGGGCCAGTAGGTGGCTCCTGTCTGTTTTGGGTCAAAGGTAATTTAAGTAGGAACCTTTGCAAAGGTTCATTTAGTTTTTTGACCGCTCTGGCACGCTAAGATGGGCGGCGCCGTACAAAGGTTGTATGAAAATGTGTAACATTCAGTGGATGGCATTATGGATTATTGTATTTACCTGAAGACCATCATCGATGAACAATGAATTCAATCAAAACGGCAAATGCAAACAACATTATTTCGTATCACACTAGTGGCCTATGGCGGCTGCAAACGCATTAATTAGATACCTGTCTTTTTGTGACTTTTAGCCACTACACACGTGTTAGAAATACCAAACTAGAAGGATGTTCTCTGAAGAATGCAAGTTTGGGCTGTCAGGTTACTTTTGAAACTGAATATTAAAAATAAAAATGTAATTTAATTTATTTTTTAAGGATAAAGGACAAAAGATCTTTGCAATTACACATTAACAAGGTCACAGTCATGGTTATTTATTAAATACAAGGGTAACACAAAAAATCTAGCTTGTTTTGTTGTATTACTTTTGTCCCAGCTGACGGGGTCAAAAGTAAGAATGTGCCACTTATGTTTAAAGTGAAATTATACAGAAGTTGTTCTACATTTGTACAAAATACCACCTGATATTGATAGACCACACCTGTGAGTTAGTGACCACAGCAAAAATATATCTCTGTCTGAAACATTATCTCTTAAAATCATGTTTTTCTGAAAAATGGTTCTTTAGCCCCTGCTCTCCCCTACTGTAGCTGCTCAGTGAACTACAGCAGCAGACTGTGAATGTGAAACAGGCAGAGCTGAAGAAAGAGCATGATCAGTAAAACATTTGACTGGATAATTAAACTTTAAAAAGTTTTCATAAGTTTTAAATTAACTGTGTTTTGCTCACATTTCACATTAATAGAGACTAATCCAGATGTCTTTCTTCCTTCATTCTTGACTGCACAGTAATACTCTCCAGAGTCAGAGGACTGGATGGAGCTGAAGACAAGCTGTGGTTCTTTACTGAGCAGTGTTTTTTTCTTCTTGTACCAGGTGTATTTAGCTGCTGGGTTAGCATCACTGCTGCAGGTCAGAGTCACTGAACTGCCCTCCACTATCTCACCAGAGGGACTCACTGACACAGAGGGAAGCTTTGGAGCATCTGGAGGAGAAAACATGAACACATTTAACACATTAAATGGACAATATTTCACACAAACACAAAGTGGAGGTGCAGCTTGATTTCCTCCTGTATCAGAAACTATATGGGTTCCTGTTACCATGGATACAAGTTGGGACGTTACTGAAGTAGTGGACTAAAGACACACTGAAGGAGAGTGGTAATCTACATGCCCTTTAAGAAATTTCCTTCATTTTCTTTCATTGATTTTTGTATATTAGCAATGGGTTTTCACCTAAGACACATGTTAAGGCCAAACTAGAAGGATGTTCTTATCTTTAAGTCAAACAGAAAACCTAAAGCACAAAATCATCACAGACATAAAGACTGAAAATGTCCAACAGTGCTGAAGACAGGAGACCAAGCAAATGATCCTGGTTCAGTGTCTTTGGACACCACCATGTCTACTGATGACCTCTAGTGGGTAAATAAGCTAAATGAGTGCATTGAACAATGAAAATGTGTGTCAGACATGATTTTCCCACATGTGGCATTTTCTGACATCATCACTTCCACAAGGAAACTTGATTGGACAGATCTTGTAACACTAATCACTTAAAAATATCTGACTTCATTCTTTTCACTCATGTGTTTGTGTGGATGGATCAGAATAAGTTAAAACCTGGACCCATGAAGTGTTTTGCACGTGAAAGTAAGGAACAATATTACTGAATAACACATTTACCAAGAAGTGTCCATTAAAGATACAAGAACAGATAATCAGGGAATTTCTCTGATGATGCACACGTTTGATCTGATCCAAAGAATTTAAACAGTCTAAAGACAAGATAACAAATCTTGTTTTAATACATTTTCATTGTGAGTTATTTTACAGTGAAGACAGAAAATAAGAGTTAATTATGCAACATGTCTACAATCTCATGGGGAAATGATTTGGTTTTCATCCAGTTCTACAATGAATCAGCAAATACCACTGAGTTACATGCAGTTAATGTGCAGTACAATAGGTTAAAGGCTCCACCAGATGGTGTCATGTCAGTGGAAGACTGGATGTAAACTCACACACTGAAGGAGAGCGGGACTTCTCATATCCTCCTACAGCACAGGAAAAACTGTCTGCAGGATCAAAGTAGGCTGAATAAGAATTAGATGTTTGTCCCCAAATGTTCTGTCCATTCTTGTACCAGACGTAGTAATGATGACCAGGTGGAAGACAACTGCTGTGACACTTCAGCTCTGTCCAATTAGTAGACCCCCGTAATCTGCTCACCTGCACCTGGAGATCTGAATATGTGAATAATTAATTTTGGACCGAACATATACAAACACACAAACACATACAGATGTGAGTAATCTTCATAAGATGTTGAACATTTGGAACTAAATAAATAAATATTCAGATGAAAATGTTACCTGTGACAGACAGAGTGACTCCAGGTGAACCAGTATATTTCCCACCTGGTTGGTTTGTTATGAACCTGAACTTGTACTCAGCTGAGTCACTCTCTCTCAGGTCTGTGATTCTCAGAGTGCAGTAGTTCATATCACAGTTATACTCCACACGACCTGAATAGGTCGGGTCCGTTCTTAGATCCACATAATCATAATTACTCTTTTATAAACCAGAATGTTTCCTCAACTGTAGTTTTGTGGTCATTTATTCTGGATGGGTATGTGAGGGTGCAGTATATTTCCACTGTTGATCCTTTGAAGGCACAGATCTTAGTAGAAGTGTACGTCACTCCCCAGTCATTCTGACTCTGTACCACTGTAACACAGAGCACATCGAAACAATCAACATTAATAACTTAATTTAGCAATCAGTTATAATACAAGTGGATCAACTACTAATAAGATTTGAGAGAAACGTAACCAAACTTCAAAATCCTGAATATCTGCAGTCATTGTCACAGAAAGTTTATAAGGTGTTTGTCATTTTAATGTTGTGAAAAGTTGGGTTTCTGCTTGGGTCCATTCATTCAAAAAAATCTAAACAAAATGTCTGAAAAGCTT
>NW_024040040.1:66154836-66197037 GCF_014851395.1 Micropterus salmoides | reverse complement strand
CCAAATTATAACAATGTAAGAAACTGATTTGGAGCGTTACAAAGAAGAAACTAAAAGCCAAAGTAGATCAGAATGTTCTGTCTAAAAAGAGATTATTATCTCTCTACTGTCAGAGATAGAAAGCAGAGACAGATCCGAACCAAGTACAGTGCATTTGTGTTTACTGTATTATAGTTTTGCAAGAATTGTTTGCTTTTGCAAGGGATGTATAATGTTTTGTTTATTGGTGTAAGGTTTTGTGATTAGTGTGTAGAGGTTTTAAAAAATAGCCACTAGTTTGAAAAATTGTGCCTAAGGAATTAAAAAACACTGTAATGTCCCCAGCTGAGGTCCACAATTTCCTGCACTCACTGAAAACATACAAGCTGATACATTTCAGAGTGTGTGTGAGCTTAATGCAAAAACTTACCTGCCACAACAATCAGATGTAAGGTGGAGTTATGACGTCCTCTTCTGTTCTGGGCTTCACAGTAATAATTCCCACTGTGTTCAGCTCTGAAGTCAGTGATGGTGAAGTTCTGTCCTGATGCTTTTGGTGAGTCTTCATTCTCCTTGTACCAGGTATAATTAGCTGCTGGGTTAGCATCACTGCTGCAGGTCAGAGTCACTGAACTGCCCTCCACTATCTCAGCAGAGGGACTCACTGACACAGAGGGAAGCTTTGGAGCATCTGGAGGAGAAAACATGAACACTTTTAACATTTAATTTCAAGATGAGGTTGAATTTTCACAGTGGAGCATTTTAAATGGACAATATTTCATACAAACACAAAGTGGAGGTGCAGCTTGATTTCCTCCTTTATCAGAAACTATGTGGGTTCCTGTTACCATGGATACAAGTTGGACACTTTGTTACTGAAGCAGTAGACGAAAGAGTGAAGGAGAGTGGTAATCTACATGTCTATAAGAAGTTTCCTTCATTTTCTTTCATTAATACATAGAGGGAAGCTACTGAAGAGTGTGTGTGTGTGCACACAATGGGGATTCACATAAGGCCATTTATGTTTTTTTTGTGTTGGGTGCAGTACTCCAGTGGGCCAGTAGGTGGCTCCTGTCTGTTTTGGGTCAAAGGTAATTTAAGTAGGAACCTTTGCAAAGGTTCATTTAGTTTTTGACCGCTCTGGCACGCTAAGATGGGCGGCGCCGTACAAAGGTTGTATGAAAATGTGTAACATTCAGTGGATGGCATTATGGATTATTGTATTTACCTGAAGACCATCATCGATGAACAATGAATTCAATCAAAACGGCAAATGCAAACAACATTATTTCGTATCACACTAGTGGCCTATGGCGGCTGCAAACGCATTAATTAGATACCTGTCTTTTTGTGACTTTTAGCCACTACACACGTGTTAGAAATACCAAACTAGAAGGATGTTCTCTGAAGAATGCAAGTTTGGGCTGTCAGGTTACTTTGAAACTGAATATTAAAAATAAAAATGTAATTTAATTTATTTTTTAAGGATAAAGGACAAAAGATCTTTGCAATTACACATTAACAAGGTCACAGTCATGGTTATTTATTAAATACAAGGGTAACACAAAAAATCTAGCTTGTTTTGTTGTATTACTTTTGTCCCAGCTGACGGGGTCAAAAGTAAGAATGTGCCACTTATGTTTAAAGTGAAATTATACAGAAGTTGTTCTACATTTGTACAAAATACCACCTGATATTGATAGACCACACCTGTGAGTTAGTGACCACAGCAAAAATATATCTCTGTCTGAAACATTATCTCTTAAAATCATGTTTTTCTGAAAAATGGTTCTTTAGCCCCTGCTCTCCCCTACTGTAGCTGCTCAGTGAACTACAGCAGCAGACTGTGAATGTGAAACAGGCAGAGCTGAAGAAAGAGCATGATCAGTAAAACATTTGACTGGATAATTAAACTTTAAAAAGTTTTCATAAGTTTTAAATTAACTGTGTTTTGCTCACATTTCACATTAATAGAGACTAATCCAGATGTCTTTCTTCCTTCATTCTTGACTGCACAGTAATACTCTCCAGAGTCAGAGGACTGGATGGAGCTGAAGACAAGCTGTGGTTCTTTACTGAGCAGTGTTTTTTTCTTCTTGTACCAGGTGTATTTAGCTGCTGGGTTAGCATCACTGCTGCAGGTCAGAGTCACTGAACTGCCCTCCACTATCTCACCAGAGGGACTCACTGACACAGAGGGAAGCTTTGGAGCATCTGGAGGAGAAAACATGAACACATTTAACACATTAAATGGACAATATTTCACACAAACACAAAGTGGAGGTGCAGCTTGATTTCCTCCTGTATCAGAAACTATATGGGTTCCTGTTACCATGGATACAAGTTGGGACGTTACTGAAGTAGTGGACTAAAGACACACTGAAGGAGAGTGGTAATCTACATGCCCTTTAAGAAATTTCCTTCATTTTCTTTCATTGATTTTTGTATATTAGCAATGGGTTTTCACCTAAGACACATGTTAAGGCCAAACTAGAAGGATGTTCTTATCTTTAAGTCAAACAGAAAACCTAAAGCACAAAATCATCACAGACATAAAGACTGAAAATGTCCAACAGTGCTGAAGACAGGAGACCAAGCAAATGATCCTGGTTCAGTGTCTTTGGACACCACCATGTCTACTGATGACCTCTAGTGGGTAAATAAGCTAAATGAGTGCATTGAACAATGAAAATGTGTGTCAGACATGATTTTCCCACATGTGGCATTTTCTGACATCATCACTTCCACAAGGAAACTTGATTGGACAGATCTTGTAACACTAATCACTTAAAAATATCTGACTTCATTCTTTTCACTCATGTGTTTGTGTGGATGGATCAGAATAAGTTAAAACCTGGACCCATGAAGTGTTTTGCACGTGAAAGTAAGGAACAATATTACTGAATAACACATTTACCAAGAAGTGTCCATTAAAGATACAAGAACAGATAATCAGGGAATTTCTCTGATGATGCACACGTTTGATCTGATCCAAAGAATTTAAACAGTCTAAAGACAAGATAACAAATCTTGTTTTAATACATTTTCATTGTGAGTTATTTTACAGTGAAGACAGAAAATAAGAGTTAATTATGCAACATGTCTACAATCTCATGGGGAAATGATTTGGTTTTCATCCAGTTCTACAATGAATCAGCAATACCACTGAGTTACATGCAGTTAATGTGCAGTACAATAGGTTAAAGGCTCCACCAGATGGTGTCATGTCAGTGGAAGACTGGATGTAAACTCACACACTGAAGGAGAGCGGGACTTCTCATATCCTCCTACAGCACAGGAAAAACTGTCTGCAGGATCAAAGTAGGCTGAATAAGAATTAGATGTTTGTCCCCAAATGTTCTGTCCATTCTTGTACCAGACGTAGTAATGATGACCAGGTGGAAGACAACTGCTGTGACACTTCAGCTCTGTCCAATTAGTAGACCCCCGTAATCTGCTCACCTGCACCTGGAGATCTGAATATGTGAATAATTAATTTTGGACCGAACATATACAAACACACAAACACATACAGATGTGAGTAATCTTCATAAGATGTTGAACATTTGGAACTAAATAAATAAATATTCAGATGAAAATGTTACCTGTGACAGACAGAGTGACTCCAGGTGAACCAGTATATTTCCCACCTGGTTGGTTTGTTATGAACCTGAACTTGTACTCAGCTGAGTCACTCTCTCTCAGGTCTGTGATTCTCAGAGTGCAGTAGTTCATATCACAGTTATACTCCACACGACCTGAATAGGTCGGGTCCGTTCTTAGATCCACATAATCATAATTACTCTCTTTTATAAACCAGAATGTTTCCTCAACTGTAGTTTTGTGGTCATTTATTCTGGATGGGTATGTGAGGGTGCAGTATATTTCCACTGTTGATCCTTTGAAGGCACAGATCTTAGTAGAAGTGTACGTCACTCCCCAGTCATTCTGACTCTGTACCACTGTAACACAGAGCACATCAGAAACAATCAACATTAATAACTTAATTTAGCAATCAGTTAATAATACAAAGTGGATCATACTACTAATAAGATTTGAGAGAAACGTAACCAAACTTCAAAATCCTGAATTATCTGCAGTCATTGTCACAGAAAGTTTATAAGGTGTTTGTCATATTTTAATGTTGTGAAAAGTTGGGTTTCTGCTTGGGTCCATTCATTCAAAAAAATCTAAACAAAATGTCTGAAAAGCTTATGTGTCAACACACAAGTAATCCAAATAGAAAGTTAATAAAATGACATTTTACTCTCTTTTCTGGGATAGAGCATCAGAACAGTGGTACATAAAATACTCAGTTGTTCTGTATCATTCTTCTCCCAGCACTTCCTAACTCCTGTTCTAATTACTTAATGCTTTATGACTTTTGATGTTATTTCTGAATAAAACCAGGGTGAACACAGCCACAGTTATACACAGTCAGTGCAAAGGAAGATGTACACATGCTTTCTACAGTTCATCTCTATGTGCACTGAGGCAGGACATCATCCAGTCTGAAGGTGCAGTGAAGTGAACAGGAAAGTATCAGACCTGTGACCTTTAATGCAGTTTACTGACCGGGATAAGAGGAGAAATATAAATTATTAGAGAGTCTGTGCTTTTCTTGGTCAGTTCTCTCTCTTCACTCTGCGGTCAGGTTGCTGCTGAGTTAAGTGTGAAAGCTAAAAATAAATGCAGCGCACTGAGGTGTGGGAGAGTTTCTAGCAGCTAAACATAAGATAAGCAGAAAACTGCTATCAAGATCTCTGACTTTAGCTGTTTTATGAGGGTATTTATGTTTCAGTATCATTTGTGTGAAAAGATGAGCGATCTGTGTGTAAATGTGTAATCTGTAATTATAAAACACTTTGCACACAAAATGAAGATTTGTAAATATCTGTGAATATATTTAAAGCTTTACAAATAAATGAACCACATTTGTGAATATCTTCCTAAAATTTACAACTTTCAAACAGGCATTTGTGAGTGCCGCCTGTATTTGTCAATCTCAGTTCTTCACACACAGAGTTTTGAAACAAACTTTCCGCCGATGGAAAGAAAATCAACTTGTGTCATTTGGGTAAAGTGTTTTATATTTACAGATTACACATTTACACACAGATCGCTCATCTATTCACACAAATAATACTGAAACATGCGCTCCACTAACGTAAATGGGGCTAAAATTGCATACGTGCGGCTGCCTTTTCAAATGTTACCAACCAAATGGATCACATTCTGATAGCAAAACGAGTCATTTCGCTCGGGTTGCGACGGTCAAATATATTGATCCACAGTGTTACAATCACCTTTTTGGCCACTAGTAAATTTCACTTCAAAGCGCGAGGTACTTCCGGTCTGCTCGGAGGTTTTGCAGGCTACCCAACCGACCAATCACAGAGCTTACGCTCCACGTCGACTCGACATGTAGTTACATTTTTGAGGAGATGCAAGTCAGGCAACGGCGTAGCCTTTGCGTAGCCCCATAGCCTACGCTGTCACCTACGCCATCGATTTGACGCAGAAATATAAATTGCACTTTACTGCCAGCACCAAGGAGGCAAGTCTCTTGTCAGGTAACAGTCATTGGACTGACATATGTCTAATATGTATTTTGATAATTTTTTGACATTTAATAAAGCATAACGTTATTACAGCGCAGTTATGTTGTGCTAAGTTATAGTTTTAACACAGCCGCACCGTAACTTCAGTCCTGCTAGTGTTTACAGCCAACAGCTGATGAGAGTTGTTCTGGGTCCGCTCCACTTCAGAGCCCTGACAGGGTTCAACAGGGAGCTGAATTACCACAGAGGTCGTCTCCTCTCGAAAACAAACAGACCCGGACATTAAACCATTATAACACAGCCACTTAGCAACTATAGCGTTAGCCCTGTGGTTTGTTTACAGCTAACAGCTGATCCGGTCTGCCAGGGAACGCAACTTAACTTTTATTTTTTATTTATCGACAGGCCGTGCTGTTGTTTCACAGCTCCTCACTGGTGAACAACCTGCAGTGTTTGAGAGTATTGTTAAATTTGTTAAATTTTAATAAGAGTGTGTTTTATTCATCTAGTGTGTCAAGCTTATTACTTCAATATATTCCCTGTTAATCTGATGTTAATATATAGATTTTACTTATGGATAGGCGTTAGGCTACTGTATGAATGAGCACTTTAGAGATATAGTGATAGTAATTACAATTGGGTCTGGTAGTACACTCAGGAAAGATTGTGAAAATGGACGGATTTAGCCGGAGTAGTGGCTTAATCGAATGTTGACAACATATTTCTGTGATTTTTACATGGTTTGTGAATTTTGTTGTGGCTCCATGGGGCTTTATAGAACCATTGTAGAGAAAGATCAAGAGGTGAATTTGTGCATCATACTTGTCAATTAGAGCAAGCCAGGCAGCCTTCTGTTTTTGAGAACAGTGGTGTTTTTTTTTAAATCACCCACTAGAGTGCTGTAGCGCCGCAATAACCAGCCTAGTGTTGTGTCCGAGCCATAGTGCCGCGATGATGTGTTGACAGGAAACCGCTTGACACTGTTCTTGATCATAAAAGTTTATTAAATCAAGGAGTTCAGCATCAATTACAAGCTCTGCAGCAGCTTGGAGAGTGACCCAGCCCGATGGCCACTCTGTCTCTCTGTACATCAAACATAGCTTATAGGATATGTTTAGGTATCTGTTAGTTACCATAAAAGGGTTTGAGTCTGCAAAATAAAAGGTCAAACCCATAGAAGGGTACAGTGCTATTCTGAGGTAACAAAACAAGGGGTTAGAGGTCAAATTCTATTGAAGGGTTCATACCCTACATAACCACCAATCACTGCTCTCCCCGTAGAAGGTCACTGACCCTCTGCCCTGCTGCTACAGTGCTATTTTGAACTGTTAGGAGTCAAATGCATAAGCACTGGACACCACACTAGTTAAAATGAACAAAATGACACAAAAAAAAGATTAGTTAATTTTAATGAACGAGATTTGGTGACTTGAGTCTTTCAAAAGAGTGACTTTTCCCATCACTACTAGCAGCACAAATGAACCAACTGCTGATGGATGGAACCCACCCAGAAAGGTTAACCCAAGGACGGACAGTCCTGATCATGAAGGACCCCCAGACAGGAACAATCCCATCCAACTACCGGCCAATAACCTGCCTCTGCACAACATGGAAGCTCTGTCAGGTATCATAGCGGCTAAGAGGAGTAGGCACATGGCTCAATACATGGACAGGGCCCAGAAGGGAATGGGTAGTAATACCAGGGGAGCCAAGCACCAGCTACTGGTTGATAGAGCCGTCACTCGAGACTGCAAGACCAGGCAGACCAATCTGGGCACCGCCTGGACTGACTACAAGAACGCCTACGACTCAATGCCACATACATGGATACTGGAATACTTGGAAATGTACAAGATCAACAGGACACTAATAGCCTTTATCAAGAACTCAATGGGGCTGTGGAAATCATGTGTTGTGGTTGTGTTTCCTGCATCTGGTTCCAGTAACAATACCTTTGAAAATATCAAGCTGTTAGTGATTATTAGGTGAGGTGGGTTTACTGTCGTTTACTGAAAGACATGCATGTATAATATTTTTGTGTTTAACATTGGAATGACAACATTATTTTCCCTACATTAAAATTAGCTATCTTAGTGCATACCTTTCTAAAGAAACAAATACAATTTCTGAGTGGCAGACTAAAGAAACTTGCTTGTCACAGTGGCAGGCAGTGAAAAAAGTTAAGTTAGTTTTTGGACCCTGCTGCTGTCAACACAGAGCAATGGAAACATCACACTGTGGTCAGACAGGAACTAGCAGGACTTCATACAGATAGAGATATGAAAAGTTAAGTCAGTATGACTTCACTGTGAGATCAATATCTCTCAAAAGCCTTTACCGTGATAAATGTAGCTGCAAGACAGGAACTGATATTCGTGCTATAAAAACACTGCAAACATGACCCAAAATCAAATCATTCTTCCAAAACACATGTTCTCTTCCAACACACATTTAGTCAATCATTGCACAATGTCATAAAAACACTAATTTCAAGTGGAATTACAGAAACTGCATTATTTTATGTGTCAGGTCTGCCTCTTATACAATAGACACTATATTGTACAGATCATAGATTATGCTTTGCACTGCAGTTTCTTTTGAAGTCTCTCTACATTTTTGTTTTGTTGGGTTTAGTAAATGCATGCATGTTTCATTTGCTGCAGAAATTCAATATAAAGGATGAATGAATGAATTTCGTCAAGCTGAAGCCAGCCTCGTGAACCTAGATCAATTACTGTAATGTGGGACTTGATTGGCCTCCAACTTTATGACTCTCTGAAAGTAATCAGACACAGTGTGTGTAAAAAATTTGCTGTATACCTACTGTATGTCCTACTGTTCTTCAGGTTTATAGAGTAGTTTACTGCAAAACACACTATGTATAGTACAGTAATGACTATCGTGCTCATCGTTCCTTTTAAAAGGAGCTTTGTGTAGTTATTTCTCAAAATGTCCAGACAATGGATGCCACTGTGTCCCGGCTGAGGTTATCCTTGTCCCACTTCTCTCCCTTGTCCCGGTACTCGTGTTCCTCTCTCTCGTGCAGGAATTTTCCTTGCTTTCTTTGTGTTACTCTATATGGTTCCTTTCCCATACAAGATCATCGCAAAGAGCTCCTCTTTTACTATATACCATATGGTGCGATTGAAAGAACCTCAACACGTGAGTGTGTTTCCTAGATGGGAATGCGATTAATCTATTTGCATAACTCATATCAGCTGTTTCTCAGTAGCAATGGGATAAAATAAAGGCGATATATTTGTGTTTCAAGTCACAATATGAAAAGCTGTTCACTTTGACTTTAGCCTATAAGTTAGGTTTAGAACATGATGGGTTTTTTCTGTCATTTGTGAAAGCATTTGTAAATTTGGCAGGTCAAGACTGTGTCAAGAGTTTAGGAAAATTGTTTAAAGTATTGAAAGGATTGTCAAAGTAAAAAAACTGTAGAACACATTAAACAGAGTAAGGAAGAACGGTCAAATAAAACCCCAAATATTCTCAGTTTACATCATGTAAAAGTGTTTAGCACTCAGTTACATTATGCAAAAGACAAGAGCAAAGGACGTTGGCTTACACAAAACAAAATCTTCATAATATTCATTACAACTGACACAAAAACAAATTTACATATGTGGAGTTAAAGCAATTGATTTAAAGCAATGTGTTTGCAGCGTTTCTGGGAAGTTCACACAATTCTGATCCACTTATTTACTTACTTATGTGAACTTCAGCCTACTTTTACAAGACTTACATTTCCCAGATTCCTCTATTTTAAAGCAGTGTATGTAAGTTTAGGTAAACACTACCTGACACAAAGAGAAGGAAGACAACAAATCCACTCGTTGCTGCAGTTAAACTCATAGCTGCTCCTCTCATCTGTCTGTGTGGCTTCAGAGACATTAAAACATGTCAGCAGGAGAGATCCTGTACCAGTCACACGAATAAACAATTCTACTTACCATGAAGAAGTATGGTGTCTTTAAAGATGCCTTTCCTCTGTGGTCAGTAAGCAGAACACAGATATCTAGCTGTTAAACGACATTTCCTTCCTCTTTAGATTATTTAAACATGATCAGATGGAAGTTGTGACGTTTTACAAACTATAAACTTACTGAGAGAGAATAAGAAAATAGTTTTATGTCCTGTTGGTACTAAACCTGTGTGGCTGCTTCCCACTGATACAAGAAAAGACCATTCAAAAAGAGAAAACTCATTTTAAACTTCTTTTTTTTAAGCACAAAAACAACACAGGTGTTTAAGTTGGTTTGATGCATCACTTGACACGTCTAGTGCATCTTTAGACAGTCAAATAACCTTTATACCAGTATGAGATCAAAGAGATGGACTGCAGCAGTATGGGATGCAAAAAGTCACGTGCTGAGCTCAGTGTTTATTCAGTATTGAGAAACATGTAAGAAAAGTAGATCAGAAACAATGAATTACATTTTGCAGCTCTCTCACTCACAGTCATTCTGACTCTGTGTCACTGTAACACAGAGCACATCTGACAAGATGCTGCTGGAGGTAAGACAGAAAATATGTCTTGTTGTAATTTGGGTGAAGTGACTCTTTACAGTTTACAGTTTTGTACTATCACTTTGACAATCCTTTCAATACTTTAAACAATTTTCCTAAACTCTTGACACAGCACAACATCCGTCTGTGTAGGCTATACAATTAACACATTTCGTGTTGCATTGACACAAAATGCATACAGTCCACACAGAGAAATAACACAAAGTTCCTTTTAATAGGAACGATGAGTTCATCAAAGAACTCCTTCGCCAATATGTCCCGGTAAGGTTATGCAATTACTGTACAATACATAGTGTGTTTTGCAGTAAACTACTCTATAAACCTGAAGTACAGTAGGACATACAGTAGGTATACAGCAAAGTAATCAGACACAGTGTGTGTAAATACTTTTATTTACACACACTGTGTCTGATTACTTTCAGAGAGTCATGAAGTTGGAGGCCAATCAAGTCCCACATTACAGCAAATGATCTACGTTGACAAGGCTGGCTTCAACTTGGCGAAATTCATTCATCCATCTTTTGTATTGAATTTCTGCAGCAAAAGAAACAAAAAACCCAACTAAACAAAAATGTAGACATAAGTTCACAAGTTCACATAAGTAAGTAAATAAGTGGATCAGAGTTGTGTGAAAAGCACACTTCCCAGAAACGCTGCAAACAAATGAGTGGCCACTTGAGGCTGGCTGCAGAAGGGAATCTCCATTGACCCCCATGTTAAAATGCACAAATTTACAGCAGAATAAAACATGTTTACACCTGTTTAAATTATATTAAGCCTTAAAGGTCTGCATTATTAGGGGCGTGGCCGCTTTGAGTGACATGCGTCTAATAGGGGGGGAACAGGCGTCTAAGGGGGGGAACAGAGTAATAGAGTTCTGCTTTACTGCAGAGGAGAGCTGTGCACCTCCGAGTGTGCTGTTTAAAAACAATTTAATATATTCTTTGTCGGGTTCATCAGTGGGGATGATTGATTCGAAGTACATATTGAAGGATGTTTAGAGTCATCAAGAAGTTATTACACTTAGTAGATGTAGCAGTCCTTGTGATTCAGCAAACAGTCAGGTGATAACTGCGTTTGATGAGCGACGTTTCTGATAGGGAGCTTAAGAGGTGGATGCATTATTCCACAGAACAGATGTTTTAGGCTACCTGCAGAGATTTGCATCCACCTTTTTTGTCAGCATATAATGAGCGTTATGCCTGCAGACAGGAGCTGTAACCGTATATTGCACATATTAGTAAACAGTGTTTTTCACATTGCCACCCCTAATTACTGTCACATGCCAGAGAGGTTATCATGCTGAGGCGATCTCAGAGTTCAGCAGCTTTATGGCACTTTGGAAGAAGCTGCTTAACTGTCTACCCATTGTTGTCTTGAAAGGTGCCAGAGGAGCTGATTGCAGAACCCCCCAGATGTGATTTGCTGTGTCCAGGAGCTGGACTCCTGTTCTTCTGGAGAGAACAGCTCCAGCTTCCAGCGAGGCTCTTCATTGCATTACATTTATTCATTTAGCTGATGCTTTTATCCAAAACATGTCAGAGGTCTGTTGAGAGTGTCTTGCTCAGGGACACAATGGTAGATGAGTTACAGTGGGGGATTGAACCCAGGTCCCTCACACTAAAGGCATAGTCTTATCCATTGCACCATCGCCACCCCGCTCTTCAGCTCCTGCTTTGCACATCATTTTCTTTTTACTCACAACACCTGAATACTACTGATGTGAAATTATGGCACTGGGTTCTTATCAACAGATTCCATCATTATAATAACTCTTACAACACATTTCAAGCCATACAAAACTACTTTTACATTTGTAATCTTTTAATATTGATGTTTCCATGAATGCAAGACAAGAGTTTAATATATTATTATGGATTAGTATTAGCAATACTTTGTTATAAAATTTATCTGACTAAAACTACTTTACATAAAATCACATTCTTCATTCATCATCAGCTTCCTATGTTAATTGGAAATAGTGTGATCTAAATTCAACAATATATTATAGTGAACAGCTGTAAATGAAAATATTAGGATGGTATTTATAGGTTAACATTTTGCATATAAGTTAGTAGAAAGTAAAAAATGAAAGGTTGATTATATTGGTTATACACTGTTTTATTTTGACATTTCTTTAAGAGACAAATGTGACATTGAGAAGTTACTCTGTTGTGAAAAATAATTATCTGCACACTTCAAAATTATCTGATTGATTATCTGCAGTCATTGTCATTAAAGAGGTGGTATTATGCTTTTTGGCTTTTTGGTAAATGGCCTCATACTGGCAGAGTCCATGCGTTCTCGGTTAGGACAACTTAAAGCTGTCGCTTTCTCTGCCAGGGAATTTCTTCCGGGGTCCGTCTCTGGAAGGCTTATGGAAGAAACTTGCAGTGGGGCCTTCCCGACCCTGTCTCGGGTCAGGTTTAAGTCGTCCTTTGTGGTTGCTGGCGAGCCACGTGGGGTCGTCCGACCTCCGTGGGCTTAGCTCGACGAAAAAAAAGCTTAAAAAGGGAACTTGGTCGTTCCTGAATTAGACCAGTGTAACTTAAGGGACTGATAACTTTAACAAAACCAAAAGACAGAAAGAAAAATAAAACAAATAAGGTTGCTGGAACTGAGGTACAAATCGATGTCGCGGCACTTTGTGTGTGTAACTTCAAGCAAACAAAGGCTTTGTTGCGCTGGTCGAATTCTTAGGCAGACGCGTGCCGAAGCGTCCAGAGAGCAGAGCGGGAAAAACCAGAGCACGAGGAGAAGAGAAGAGAGCGGGCGACGTCGTGCGTCGCTCTTTTGTGGTCTGGGGCGTGGTTCCCCCAGGGGGCGTTTCCAGGTTCCCGAGGGACTGCCTTTCTAAACTTTTAATGTCTATAAAAGAAAAGAAAATCTATTTGCGCCTATTATAATCAAATATTTTCCACAATCAAACCTCAATGGTCAAACAGTTGTACCGTTCTGAGTTAAGCATTTGGTAACAGGAAAACAATTGTCAAATTATTGGCCATGATAAGTGGGTGACATTTATACATTAACGGCATTTCCGACGATGGTATGTAATACTTATTTCATCCACTTGGGGGAGCTCAGGTTATATGAGGAAAGCTTAGATTAATCCAAACAATCTTTCAAGCTGGCAATTAATAGAGTATAACATTTCTTTATCATCATTTCTAAAGGAATTGTGAGAAAGTATTGTGAACAAGCATTAGTTACACATAAGATGAAGGAGTGTCCTTAATCTTGCTGAAAATAAAAACACTGCAAAAGTAACTTATTTAGATTCTTTACAGCAATAATATCAACAACAGATAGCAACAACAACGCTGGTTAATGTCCCTTTTGTCAGTTTAACTGTCAGGCACCGCGTTATCAGCTTCGGAATCAAAACGTGCCAGTTTTACGATCAACTGCTCGGGAATAGCACTTAGAGAAAGTGACCTTTCCACCCCCCATTCTGTTGGGGTCTCTTCAGCCGTCTGTTGAAATTTGATCTCCACCTCCCTGCTCCTCACTCTCAGGGAGAGGGGGATAGTTTTGAGTAGTTCAAATTTATTTAATATAAAATGCACAAATCCACACTGTTGTCCCACTACATTGTACTTCTGGTAAAATTCAGGCAGTACAGACACTTATCACTATGTTGAATACGTATGTTAGAGGATGAAGAAGTACAGTAGGGGTCGGCAAGCAACCAGTTCCCACCAGTAGATGGTGGGTGAGAATATAAGCCATAATATTCACTTACATTGATGTGTTCCTTGGTTATCTCGGTTGGTACAGTGAAGGACTTGCAACCCAAGGGTTCAGAGTTCAGTCCCACCATGGAATGGCTTTTTTTTCTCTTAGACAAATGGATTTTGCAGCAAATATTTCTATTTTTTGTAGTCAGATATTATTGTTGGTGGGCAGTTTTGCCGAGGATCACAAAGTCAATGTCAATGTTTGTATACACTTTATCTAATGTGTGGTTAATAATGGACTGTGGTGCAGAAACAGTGACAGTGTTTCACACTCTTGGCTTACATTTCCTATGTTATCTGTCAGTGGCCAAGTCACAATAACATATGGTTTTACAGAATAATTAAGTAAATATAGTTCCTTAATAAATATACCTAAAGAAACCTCATTTCTTCGCTGGCTACTCTCTGCTGTTTCAGAAGAGATACCTTTTTGTGCTACACTCTTAGAAAAGGTGGGGGGCAGTGGCAGACTGGAAAACTGGTTGCAATTCACAACTCTCACTACTAGATGGCACTAAATCTTACACACTGAACCTTTAGCTGTGGGTTAGTTTCCTTGTCAAATGGTACTAGTAACGATACCTTTGAAATATCTGGCTGTTAGTGATTTTTAGGTGAGGTGGAGTTACTCTCACATACTGAAAGACATGCATTTTGTGTTAAAGAGGTGGTATTATGCTTTTTGGCTTTTCCCCCTCTCATTTATTGAGTTATATATCTTTTTTGTGCATGTAACAGGTTTGCAAAGTGAATAAGCCCAAGTCCAGCCCAAAGGGAGTTCCCATCTCCCACAGAAAGCTCTGCTCTGAACCGCTAGAAAACAGCTCGTTTGTAGTCCGGCCCTTCACTTCCTTTACTTGTGACGTCACAATGAAAACGCATCATAAAGCTTGCCAAGTGGCTAGCGGGGTCAGGCACGCACCAAATATTCTCAGTTTACAGTGTGAAAAAGTGATAAGCATACAGTTACTTCATGCAAAAGACAAGAGCAAAGGACACAACACACAATCTCCCTAATATTAATTACAGTTGACACAAAAACAAGCAACAAATGTATAAAATCTTAAATTTACTTAGAATGGCCCTACTTGTTATGGCCCACAGAATATTTTTTTTCTTTGTTTCTTTCTTCTGTGTTCACTTTTGAGTCAGGTTGCTTCTGTTTGCTGAGAAATGCAGAACACTGAGACCTGAGAAACTCACATGCCTCTTAGTGTTTACCAAACATGAACATGTAACACATAATCAAGTGGACTGGTAGGATCTGGTACGGACACACAACAGTGCTATAATGATGTTGATTATGAAAAGGGAGTTTTAATAACTTTGACTTAATTAGGTGGGTCATTTGGTTAAACTGGGTGTAGAGATGTCCTAAATTTAAATTAGTTTGAAAAAAGGATGAAAAAACATCCAAACCTCACAGTAACAACAAAAACCTATCTGCGTGGCTAGACACCCCAGGAGGTAAGAGAAATTATATATCTTTTTGTAAGTTGGATGAACTGACTCTTTAAAACAGACAGCGGAGGGAGCAGAGAGATGAAGCCTGAATGGGCCACACTGAAGCTTCCCCACTAGAGGACAGTGAAACATCACAGATACTGAATCAGGACGCTAAAACATTTTACCATCCATCACTGAATGTTTACTCAAATCTACTTTTTGTCCTTTATTTTAACATGTTGTGATTAAAACTATTTGCATTTCTTTACCGAGGACATTTAATTCATTAAGCATTATAGGTCCAGATTAAGTTCAATAGCTCATATTGTGGGACCAACATCTTTGACATATTGCAATAGCAACAAACTCAAGAAAATTCTCACAAAATGACTCCAAACGAAGGTGTTGCACAAGCTGTCAATGATGGCTTTTATTCTGAAAAGCTTCACACTAAAATCTCGACCTGCTCTTCTTCCACGAATGACCCCAAAGAATTTAAATGGACTAAATTAACATTTACAGCCCAAATGTAAGTTAATGTCCTCTTCATTAAACTGTCTGTGCATCTTTATATCAGCAACATCCCAAATCATAATAATCTGTTACGCTGTTACTTCATCCTCATAGTGACAAGAACTGAGAATGTGAGCAATAAGCCAAAGCAAAGAAAAACATTTTTCATTACTTTAAAGCTGGTAAATAAAATTATAATATGAAAAATAAGTAGACATGCTGAATTCCAAACCTTTTTCACATCAATGTTTCATCTACAGAGTTGTCCAAGAAGTCCTACACTTGTTGTGGAAGCTGGCTGTCTATTTGAGTCAGCCACAGGAATTCTTGGAAAATGTAACATCTAGCAAAGTATGATACTAACGACCTTATGTGTGATTTCAATGTGTGAAAATCTAAAATGTTCATGGAGTAAAATGTGATGCTTTCAGTTCACTGTCTCTGACTTTATTGGCTTTGTCAACCAGGACATCATCAGGATTTTTCAAAAGCTATTTATTATGTATAATTAAACAAAAAAACATTTTCCATAACATCTTTAATCCTCACATTCTATAATAAAACTAATTCTACTGGAAATAATAACCTTACATGGTAAATGGATCCACTTCCTCCACAGACTCGCTCTACTGTGATGTTTCAATGCCGTCCTACCATGAGGTGAGTCTGGTTCAACTGCATCTGAAGAAAATCACATAAAACTTGTGTAAAGTTAGAGTTGTAAATTTAACTGTAAATCTGAAGTCGGCCTGTTTTATTTGATACAGGAGGCTCTAACCTGACTGGACTTCACACCATGTCTTCCTGCTGCTCTGTGTCTTCTGTCTGTGCTGCAGTGACGCTCTTAAAGTCTGAGACACTGACATACGCAGGATCAGAGTCTAACTGATGGGAGAGACGACAAAATGAGGCTCAATGGACCTCTTTCATTAAACCTGCATATAATTAGATTTGATCAAAAATGTATTTAATCACTTTTACAAGTACATTATTTGCTGAAATAGTGTTATGACCAAATGCTTCACTGGTTTCTACTCAGCCAGTTGTATTTTTAGCATTAATTCATTTCACACATTCTTTACTTTCGCAGTCTAACACACTTCTCTGCTCCTCCATTTTAGGAGTTACTTTGTGAAAACCCTTTAGTGACAGTGTCTGCCCCCCCGACCATCGAAATTATTTAAATCAAAGGTAAACAGAAGAGGAGCTGTGCATAAAAACCTTATAAAACCACAAGAGCAATAGTGCAAACAAATAGAATAGAGAGTTAAATGTGGACTCTTAAACATCAGATCTCTCTCTTCTAAAGGTGTAATAGTAAATTAACTAATATCAGATTATGATATTGATTTATTTTGTCTTACTGAAACCTGGCTGGGTGATGGAGAATATGTTAGCCTAAATGAATCCACCCCTCCCAGTCATATTAATACTCACATTCCTCGAGGCACAGGCCGAGGAGGTGGAGTTGCAGCTATCTTCGACTCTACCCTACTAATCAGCTCTAAACCTAAACCAAATTATAACTCATTTGAAAGCCTTTTCTTGGTCTTTCACACCCAAGTTGGAAATCACTGCAACCAATTATTTTCATTATAGTGTACCAAGCACCTGGTCCATACTCTGAATTCTTATCTGAATTTGTAAGTTTTTGTCAACTTTAGTCCTTAAAACGGACAAAGTTATTATTGTAGGGCATTTTAATATTCATGTGGACGTTGAGAATGACAGCTTCAGTACTGCGTTTATCTTTCTGTTAGATTTCATTGGCTTCTCTCAGAGTTTTCATGAACCGACTCACTGTTTTAACCACACCCTCAACCTTGTTTTGGTGCACGGTATTGAGATTGAACGTTTGGTGGTATTCCCACAGAATCCATCTTTATCTGACCACTGTTTGATAAATTTTGAGTTTGTATTGCTGAACTACAAGCCATTGGGCAGAAATGTCTATACAAGATGTCTGTCTGATAGTGCTGTAGCTAAATTTAAGGATGCGATTCCATCAGCTCTAAATTCATTATCAAGTCACAAAGTAACGGAGGACTCCTATGCTAGTTTCAGTCCCTCCCAAATCGATCATCTTGTTGATAGTGCTGCAGGCTCGCTGCGAATGACACTCGACTCTGTAGCCCCTCTAAAAAAGAAAATAATAAAGCAAAGACGGTTAGCTCCATGGTATAATACTGAAACTCGCAAATTAAAGCAAATATCGCGGAAACTTGAGAGGAATTGGCGTTCCACCAAACTGCAAAAATTCTCGTTTAATTTGGCAAGATAGTCTTAAAACTTATAGGAAGGCCCTCCGTAATGCCAGAGCAGCGTACTACTCGTCATTAATAGAGGAAAATAGGAACAACCTCAGGTTTCTTTTCAGCACTGTAGCCAGGCTGACAGCTATTCCCATAGCTCTCAGTAGTTACGACTTCATGAGCTTCTTTAATGATAAAATTCTAGTTATTAGAGACACAATTCACCAAGACCTGCCCTCAACTGGCACCAACTTATCTCCAAACTCAGGAACCTTAGAAACAGCTGTAGAACCAGATATATGTTTAGACTGCTTTGCTTCCATCAACCAACTAACTTCAATAATTTCTTCCTCTAAACCATCAACCTGCCACTTAGACCCCATCCCGACTACGTTGCTTAAAGAGGTTTTACCCTTAGTCAGCACTTCTATACTAGATATGATCAATCTATCTTTAACAGGCTATGTACCACAGTACTTTAAAGTAGCTGTAATTAAACCTCTTCTGAAAAAGCCCAAACTTGATCCGGATGTTTTAGCCAATTATAGACCTATATCTAACCTTCCATTTCTCTCTAAGATCCTGGAGAAAGCAGTTGCTAAACAGCTTTGTCACTTTCTATAGAGCAATAGTTTATTTGAGGATTTTCAGTCAGGATTTAGAGCTCATCATAGCACAGAGACAGCACTGGTGAAAAATTACTAACAACCTCCTTATTGCATTAGACAAAGGACTTGTCTCTGTACTGGTTTTATTAGATCTTAGTGCTGCATTTGATACCATTGACCATAAGATCCTATTGCAGAGATTGGAATATTTCATTAGCATTAAAGGTACCGCTCTAAGCTGGTTTAAGTCCTATTTATCAGATCGATTTCAGTACATGTTAACAATGAGTCCTCCATGCACACCAAAGTTAGCCATGGAGTTCCTCAAGGATCTGTCCTCGGACCAATCCTGTTCACTTTATATATGCTTCCTTTAGGCATTATTATCAGGAAATATTCCATAAACTTTCATTGTTATGCAGATGATACTCAGTTATATCTATCGATCAAACCAGATGAAACTCATCAGTTAGCTGAACTTCAAATGTGCCTTCAGGATGTTAAAACCTGGATGACCAGTAATTGTCTAATGTTAAACTCAGATAAAACTGAAGTTATTGTTCTGGGGCCCAAGCACCTCCGTGACGCATTATCTAAAGATATAGTTTCCCTGGATGGCATCGCCCTGGCCTCCAGCACCACTGTGAGGAATCTTGGAGTTATCTTTGATCAGGACATGTCATTTAAGTCTCACATTAAGCAGATTTCAAGGACCGCCTATTTTCCCCTACGTAATATTGCGAAAATCAGGAATATCCTGTCAAAAAATTATGCAGAAAAACTAGTCCATGCATTTGTTACTTCTAGGCTGGATTACTGCAATTCCTTATTATCAGGCTGCTCGAAAAAGTCTATTAAGTCTCTTCAGCTGATCCAGAATGCTGCAGCACGTGTTCTGACAGGAACCAGGAAAAGAGATCATATTTCTCCTGTCTTAGCTTCTCTGCATTGGCTTCCAGTAAAATCCAGAATAGAATTTAAAATCATTCTTCTTACCTACAAAGCTCTTAATGGTCAGGCACCATCTTATCTTAAAGAGCTCATAGTACCTTACTACCCCACCAGAGCACTGAGCTCCCAGAATGCAGGGTTACTTGTGGTTCCTAGTGTCTCCAAAAGTAGACTAGGAGCCAGAGCGTTCAGCTATCAAGCTCCTCTCCTGTGGAACCAGGTTCCAGTTTGGGTTCAGGAGGCAGACACCATCTCCACATTTAAGAGTAGGCTTAAGACTTTCCTCTTTGATAAAGCTTATAGTTAGGGCTGGCTCAGGTGAGTCCTGAACCATCCCTTAGATATGCTGCTATAGGCCTAGACTGCCGGGGGACTTCCCATGATGCACTGAGGTCCTTTCTCCTCTTCTTTCTCTCCCTCTCTACGCAACCTCATCCCATTAATGCATGTTACTAACTCAACTTCTTCCCTTTCCCGTAGTCTTGTGCGTTCTTGTCCCTCTCCTCTCTCCTCCTATCACTTCTTGCAGGTGTTTCTGGCTCTGGAGCTGTGGAGTCTGGATCTGTGGTTGCGGGTCACTTGCTGCCCCCGTGTTCCTGCTCGACATCCTCTGCTACAACTATTGTTATTATTGTTATTCTAATCATTACCATTACGATTATTATCATTAACACTACTATAAATATCTGTACCATTAGTCTATAGCAACATCACCTTTACTGTCTGTACCTCTGTGTGTATATTATGTAGACTGCCTCCCTCCCCTCTCTCTCTCTCTCTCTTTTCCTCTCTGTCCCTCCCTCTCTCTTCCTCTCTGTCTCTCTCTCTCTCTCTCCCCTTCACCCCCAACCGGTCGAGGCAGATGGCCGCCCACCCTGAGCCATTGTTCTGCTCGAGGTTTCTGCCTCTTAAAAGGAAGTTTTTCCTTGCCTCTGTCGCCTAGTGCTTGCTCTTGGTGGGAATTGTTGGGCTTCTGTAAATAACATCATAGAGTACGGTCTAGACCTGCTCTTTTATGAAAAGCGCTGTGAGATAACTGTAGTTGTGATTTGGCGCTATATAAATAAAACTGGATTGAACTTTCCAGAGCATTTATGAACCAAGTTTTTATAACTGTGATAAAGAGGACATTTTGTCAACAGGACCTCTCTCTCACCTCTATCGTCTCTCCAGGTTCATTTGGTTCAGAGGTGGAGCTCAGAGTTTTCTTCTTCCTGGATTGAGTCCAACAACAACAAATACAAATGTTAACATGATGAAATTCATAACGCCAAAACTAAAGGAATTTTGAAGAATAAAAGATCGGTGACTGAACTGATGGATTGTGATTGTTTTACCTCGTCCACAGATTCAGGAGAAGCAGAGGAATCAGCATCAAGACCACCAGAGTCAACCTGATGATATTCATTACTATTGTTGAATTCCCTAGAAATACAGATAGATATGTGATATCCCTTATTAGCAAGATTACATTAATAAATCACTTTCCCAGAAGATTCTGTCTGTTAATCAGTCAGTCAGTGTGATCCACATCTGACATGATGGAGGTTTCTCCCTGAGCAGCTACAGAAAAACAGTCTGGAAATGCAGACAGGACATTTTATTTTCTTTGTACCAGTTATAGGAGTGAGAATGTGTTGGTTTTTTATTTGAATCAGGTCTGGTGCAGTAAACATCCATGTATATGTAGTAGGTTGGAAATGCTACATGTTTAGTTTTATGTAAACAGGCACCCCCCATTTTTTTGTTATAATTGATCAATCCTAATACACTAAGTCACAACATAAAGGTAATGCACTCGTCAGTAGATTGTGCTCTGGTACCGCTGTGGATCAAATAGGGAGGCTGAAGATACAAGCTCCACTCATGCGCAGCTCCGAAATAAACGAGCTCTGGCTTGAGCAAGACGCTAACTTTGGTATCTAAATGTTAATCCACAGGTACAGTAAAACTTGTTGTTCTATTTTTTTGCTTGGATCAGTATGTAATGGGAATGCTCTATAAAATGTTCTGTAGTGTTATAAGATGATTTGAAGATGTGTGTAAAGTGTAGAAAGCTTTGTTTTGTAGCTAACTGCTCTGACGACCGTCGCCATGTTCAGTAGGTTTTTTTTTTCATGAACTTCAGTCTCTCACGGTAGTTTTGTAAGTGTGAGTAACTAACATTAACATTCTGTAACAGACGAAAATGTGTTCTAGACGTTGTGAAGAGTTTTAGCCAGCCAGTAGTGAGTAAATGGTCCGGGGAAAGATACCATATTCAAACTAGTTCACCTCGCTGATGACACACGAGCGTGTCGTCATACCGCCATATTGTTACGCGCTGCGGTTAAGTGCAAGTGAGAGAGTGTGACGTTCAAGAAATGTGTAGAAAGATGTATGTGTATTTCATGCTAGTGTTACCATTAATGTTAGCAGAAATATAATTTAATGTGGTAATAGGTGAGTGAGTGTATCAGAGGAATCAGGGTAAAGTGAGTGTGTGTTTTGAGTTATATTATTTTGTTACGTGTTATTTTGAGTTAAGTCGATTTGCAGTATGTGGAATATGTTAAATTATTTTGATGTCATGTATACTTATTTTCCGTAAGGTAGAATGCTTTATGTATTGTATATTGCCAGTTTGGTTATGTCAATTGTTGTTTATTTGTAAAATGTTTTGCATTTGTGTAACATGCACTTTAAGCAGGAAGCTGAAAATGATGTGACTGAGACATTATGTGATTGTAGTCAGAAATAAACGAGCTCTGACTTGAGCAAGATGCTAACTTTGGTCATCTCTCTGTTAATCCACAGTGGCTACACAGTGCTGCCTAGCCTGTGTAACCTTTGCTGCCGGTCCAGATTACCCCTAGGTCTCGAAACTTACCTGCCACAACAATCAGATGTAAGGTGGAGTTATGACGTCCTCTTCTGTTCTGGGCTTCACAGTAATAATTCCCACTGTGTTCAGCTCTGAAGTCAGTGATGGTGAAGTTCTGTCCTGATGCTTTTGGTGAGTCTTCATTCTCCTTGTACCAGGTATAATTACCTGCTGGGTTAGCATCACTGCTGCAGGTCAGAGTCACTGAACTGCCCTCCACTATCTCAGCAGAGGGACTCACTGACACAGAGGGAAGCTTTGGAGCATCTGGAGAAGATCAATTAAATGAACAAAAATGAGTTGTCATTAGTTAAATTATGTGTTTAAAATTGGCTGTGCTTTACTCACATTTCACATTAATAGTGACTAATCCAGATGTCTTCTTCCCGATCTTGTTCACAGCTGCACAGTAATACTCTCCAGAGTCAGAAGATTGGATGGAGCTGAAGACAAGTTGTGATTCTTTCCTGGGATGATGAAGGTGGTTTAGATTGCTATTGTCCTTGTACCAGGTATAATTAGCTGCTGGGTTAGCATCACTGCTGCAGGTCAGAGTCACTGAACTGCCCTCCTCTATCTCAGCAGAGGGACTCACTGACACAGAGGGAAGCTTTGGAGCATCTGGAAACAAGTGAATGTGAAGCAGGCAGCTCAACATTTGACTGGATAATAAAACTTTATAAAGTTGTCATTAGTTCAATGCTTTTTAAATTTGCTGCATTTAACTCACATTCCACATTAATTGTGTATTTATATGTTGCATTCCCCATCTCATTCACAGCTGCACAGTAATACTCTCCAGAGTCAGAGGACTGGATGGAGCTGAAGACAAGCTGTGGTTTTTTACTGAGAGGATGAAGGTTTGGATATCCATTCTTCTTGTACCAGGTGTATTTAGCTGCTGGGTTAGCATCACTGCTGCAGGTCAGAGTCACTGAACTGCCCTCCACTATCTCAGCAGAGGGACTCACTGACACAGAGGAAAGCTTTGGAGCATCTGGAAACAAGTGAATGTGAAGCAGGCAGCTCAACATTTGACTGGATAATTAAACTTTATAAAGTTGTCATTAGTTCAATGCTTTTTAAATTTGATGCATTTAACTCACATTCCACATTAATAGTGACTAATCCAGATGTCTTCTTCCCGATCTTGTTCACAGCTGCACAGTAATACTCTCCAGAGTCAGAGGACTGGATGGAGCTGAAGACAAGCTGTGGTTCTTCACTGAGCAGAGTTTGGTTCTCCTTGTACCAGGTGTATTTAGCTGCTGGGTTAGCATCACTGCTGCAGGTCAGAGTCACTGAACTGCCCTCCACTATCTCAGCAGAGGGACTCACTGACACAGAGGGAAGCTTTGGAGCATCTGGAAAAGATCAATTAAATGAACAAAATGAAGACAGATTTCTTTGTGTTGTGTTGAAATGCGTAATAGTTGTGTGTGTGTGTGGAAGCATCTGAAACTTTGGAGGTGGTTCTGAGACTGGCAGCAGGCAGAGCTGTGTGTTGGGATGACTTGTTATACGCTTTTAATTCTACATTTTAATG
This sequence comes from Micropterus salmoides, assembly GCF_014851395.1. Taxonomy (NCBI): domain Eukaryota; kingdom Metazoa; phylum Chordata; class Actinopteri; order Centrarchiformes; family Centrarchidae; genus Micropterus; species Micropterus salmoides. Next base: position 66,173,042 of record NW_024040040.1, on the reverse strand, counting down.
TTTTTTTTTTTTTATAGTATTGCCATTGCTGATGCTGTGATTTTTTTTGGCAAGAGCTTTTCTTATTAATTATATTTTAATTTTGTTGCCTGACCAACAATAACTAATTAGCCTTAATATATGAAGCAAACGATAGTTCAGGCAGGCAACGAAGTCAAGCTCAGCTCACAATCCCAGGACATCTTCTTCTTTTGATTTGATTGCCGGTTGGCAACCAGCATTTAGGAGCATTACCGCCTACCGGACTGGAGTTTGGAACAGATGATTTACAGACTAACTTGTAATCAAATAAAACCAATTACAAAGCAAAACAAAAATCCCAGCACACGAGTTGATAGCAGCCATCTTAAGCAATACACATCAGCTGACAGCTCAGCGGGTTAATCTCTTAGCATTCTTTGGTAAATTCCATACAAGGCACCTTATTTAAGCTGTGCAGCCTGCCTGGCTTCGCTGCTTCCTCTGCAACAGCTCACAACCCACTGCCACCCCAGCTACGCCTTTCAGGCCGTATTGGTTATCATTTTAGAAGAAGACAGCTGCAAGTGGTCACTGCAAGTAACTACGTGCCAATTTGAAGCTACATGGCAATCTAAGCTAAACAGTTAATTGCAGACAGCTTTCATTTAGCTCATTGAACATCTAGCTAACTGCCAAGCTAGCGTTAGCGAGGTGTGATTTCATCATATAGGATGAGAGACGTTAACAGAGCAGATCACCTTCTACATGTGCTTGTTAAACAGATTTATCGATAAGTATTGTCTTTTACTCGGGAGGTTCTATTGCACATACGACAGTAATGTGGGTAGCTGTCACCAACTCTCCCTCCACCGCAGCCTACTGTATCTCTGCACTGGCCGCTGTGTGTGGGTGTAGGCCCACATGTGTGTTCGCGTGCAGAGGCGACAGAGCAGCAGAGGCCGCAGCCTGATAATAAACAGTACGGTCTTCAGCCCCGGGCCCGTTTAACACAGTGTTTCAGTGCCATCTTGTATCTGACTATTATGTAATTCAGCATGTCTGCTCTGTTCTGTACAGGTGTTCTTTACTACTACTCTCCGCCTCGGGCTTTCCACGGTTCGCGCGTGGAAGGTCAGGGAGATCCCAGAACAGAGCCATACCACCAAACATAACTACAATGCCGCAATATCAGTTATTAGATGAAAGTATTCCTGACTGAAAAATAATAGTCTGCAATTTTGTCTACAAACAACTCCCAGCATTCTGTTACCTTAGCTTTCTAAAATCTCTGTGGTCCTCATCAGACCAGTGTCACAACACCACCCTTCACAACAAAGTTGGTGTATTGATATGCAAGTGTAATACCTTAAAAAACACTGAGACTACTTTATAGGTGTGTAAATATCAAAAGTTAATTGATGTTCTAAAGAACGTGTAACAATAGAAAATTAAAAGAAGCCATGGTATAAATCAGTTTCTCACACCATATGTTAGCTCCTTTACTAACGAAGCTAATCACAACCTCTCTGAGCTGCAACTAAAAGGTTTCATGTCATGTTACGGTCTATTTTTTCGTAGCGTAGCATTAAGTTTGAAGAGTCAGTGTTAGCAAAGTAAACAAAAATGTATTTGATGCATATACAGCTGGGCTCCTATTCATTGTTTTGACCACGACTTCCTGTTGGTTCTTATCCAGCTTTCTCAACATTGCTCAACACATTTGAAACCATTGCTAGGGTTGAAACACAAACCTTAAATCTTTGCAGGCAAATCAAGCACGTCAACTTCAGCAACTGAACACAGCGTGTTAAACAATTTTAACCATTTTATTTTCTCTCTTTTTCTAGGTGATTTCCACGACTGAAAAACTGGTCAACTGTTTTCCAGGTTTTCCAGTACACATGGGAATCCTGAAAATGTTATGTTGTAAATACTGGAGTGATGGCCCCGACTGACTATAAATACGCAGAGATGGGTATTATTGATATGATATTTCTGGTTAGCATAAGCTAAGATCAACTTTATAAGTCCTTGATATTTTGACATGTGGACTTTTATGGTCAAAATCTCTAATTCAAAAATGAAACAAAATTGTATTTACATTTCTGCTGATGACCGAAGATGTTTGTACTGTAATTAAACCGCATGGAGCTCAAAATGTTAGCCCTTTCTACAATCCAAAAAATGTTGCCACCTAAAAGAAATCTATCCAGGATTTTATATGGACATCATTTCCAGGAGACAAGCGTCAATGAAAGGACAGAAGCCTGGGGCCACATTGGATGTTGGATGTTTATTTATGTGTGAGAGAATCTGTAACTTTAGAGGTGGTATTCTGGATTACTGATGGTTTGAATCCTCTGAACATCTGCGCAGACCTGGGAGACAAATAATAAATAAAACTGCTTTTTCATCATCTACTGTAGCTGCTCAGTGAACTACAGCAGCAGACTGTGAATGTGAAGCAGGCAGAGTTGAAGAAAGAGCATGATCAGCAAAACATTTGACTGGATAATTAAACTTTATAAAGTTGTCATTAGTTCAATGATTTTTAAATTTGCTGCATTTAACTCACATTTCACATTAATTGTGTATTTAGATGTTGCATTCCCCATCTCATTCACAGCTACACAGGAATACTCAACAGCGTCAGTGGACTGGATGGAGCTGAAGACAAGCTGTGGTTCTTTACTGAGAGGATGAAGGTTTGGATTTCCATTCCTCTTGTACCAGGAGTATTTAGCTGCTGGTTTAGCATCACTGCTGCAGGTCAGAGTGACTGAACTGCCTTCCACTATCTCTCCAGAGGGACTCACTGACACAGAGTGAAGCTTTGGAGCATCTGGAAAAGATCAATAAATGAACAAAAATGAAGACAGATTTCTTTGTGTTGTGTTGAAACGAGTAATAGTTATGTGTGTGGAAGCATCTGAAATTTTGGAGGTGGTTTTGTGACTGGCAGCAGACAGAGCTGTCTGTTTTGGCCACTTGAATTATACTCATTTACATCTAAGAAGATACCAGATGAACGTGCCTCTTACGTGGGTAAAACAGAGGTAAGTTATATCACCCAAAAGTATTGCAGTGTGTTATAAATACTGCAGTTATGGCCCTGATTGAAAAAGCAGAGTTGGATAAATATACTTAATGATATTATATTACTAGTTTGTACAAGATAAGATATCAATAAACTGTATATGTCATTTATGTTCTGACGTGTACATTCATTGTCATAATTGCTATTTGAAAAAAACAACAACAAACAATTGTTACTTTTCTCCAGATGACTGTTGATGTTTCTACAGTTATTTAATTGCATGGGGTTCAAAACTTTTGCCTTTCCTACATTTCAAAAGTGTTTGCCACCCAACAAAATCCAGTACAGTATATGGACATACAGGTGCATCTCACAAAATTTGAATATTGTGAAAAAGTTTTTCTCCTTAATTTAATTGAAAAAGGGAAACATATAATCCAGATTCTTTACACATTAAGTTAAATAATAAAAGCCTTCTTTTGTTTTTAATCTTGATGATTACAGTTTACAGGTCACGGCAATCAAATGGTATTTTCGAGGATACAGAGTCAATAACAGAAGAGAAGCCTGTGGTCACATTGGATGTTAGATATGTGGGGAGCATCTGAAAACTGTAGAGGTGGTTTAGGGATTACTCAAGGTTTGAATCCCCTGAACATCTGTGCAGATCTGGGAGACCAATTTTAAATAAAACTGTTTTTTCACCATCTAAGGGTAAACCGGGGTGAAAGTAACACGGGACGAAAGTAACAAGGCGATTTTCTCAGAGCCCTGACTGCATTTGCAGTCCAAGCTGTGACAGAACCTTGGACTAGGAGAGGAAGCTGCATGCTTATATTAAGAGAGAGCTGATATTTATTTTGGCCTGTCTCCTAAGGAGGTCAGTGTGCCAGTAAAAAGCACTCAAAATGCAGATCACTCATACTGCTCTTACTAAAACAAATTTAACTTCATTTTAATATTTATTTTCATATTTGTCTTATCTTTTTAAATTATGTTTCATTTTTTCTGAAACTGCTCCAACATGCAAATATTCCCAATGTAGGATCAGTAAAATCTTATTTTATTTTAATCTCCATCTAACCATTTCCCCCCTGCTTTTGCAGATTTATATTATATCCTTAATATAATATGAAATATTCTAAACAATGCAAGTTTGGGCTGTCAGGTTACTTTTGAAACTGAATATTAAAAATAAAAATGTAATTTATTTTTTAAAGATAAAGGACAAAACATCTTTGCAATTACACATTAACAAGGTCACAGTCATGGTTATTTATTAAATACAAGGGTAACACAAAAAATCTAGCTTGTATTGTTGTGTTACTTTTGTCCCAGCTGACGGGGTCAAAGTAAGAATGTGCCACTTATGTTTAAAGTGAAATTATACAGAAGTTGTTCTACATTTGTACAAAATACCACCTGATATTGATAGACCACACCTGTGAGTTAGTGACCACAGCAAAAATATATCTCTGTCTGAAACATTATGTTTTAAAATCATGTTTTTCTGAAAAATGGATCTTTAACCCCTGCTCTCCCCTACTGTAGCTGCTCAGTGAACTACAGCAGCAGACTGTGAATGTGAAACAGGCAGAGCTGAAGAAAGAGCATGATCAGCAAAACATTTGACTGGATAATTAAGCATTAAAAAGTTTTCATTAGTTGCATGATCGTCTTTAAATTAGCTCTGTTTTACTCACATTTCACATTAATAAAGACTGATTGAGATGTCCTCTTTCCCAGATCATTCTTGACTGCACAGTAATACTCTCCAGAGTCAGAGGACTGGATGGAGCTGAAGACAAGCTGTGGTTCTTTACTGAGCAGTGTTTGGTTCTCCTTGTACCAGGTGTATTTAGCTGCTGGGTTAGCATCAGTGTTGCAGGTCAGAGTCACTGAACTGCCCTCCCCTATCTCAGCAGAGGGACTCACTGACACAGAGGGAAGCTTTGGAGCATCTGGAGGAGAAAACATGAACACATTTAACACATTAAATGGACAATATTTCATACAAACACAAAGTGGAGGTGCAGCTTGATTTCCTCCTGTATCAGAAACTACATGGGTTCCTGTTACCATGGATACAAGTTGGGTAGTTTGATACTGAAGCAGTGGACTAAAGACACACTGAAGGAGAGTGGTAATCTACATGCCCTTTAAGAAATTTCCTTCATCATTTTCTTTCATTGATTTTTGTATATTAGCAATGGGTTTTCACCTAAGACACATGTTAAGGCCAAACTAGAAGGATGTTCTTATCTTTAAGTCAAACAGAAAACCTAAAGCACATAAACATAAAGACTGAAAATGTCCAGCAGTGCTGAAGACAGGAGACCAAGCAAATGATCCTGGTTCAGTGTCTTTGGACACCACCATGTCTACTGATGACCTCTAGTGGGTAAATAAGCTAAATGAGTGCATTGAACAATGAAAATGTGTGTCAGACATGATTTTCCCACATGTGGCATTTTCTGACATCATCACTTCCACAAGGAAACTTGATTGGACAGATCTTGTAACACTAATCACTTAAAAATATCTGACTTCATTCTTTTTAATAATGTGTTTGTGTGGATGGATCAGAATAAGTTAAAACCTGGACCCATGAAGTGTTTTGCTCAAGAACACATTTTGTCCATTAAAGATACAAAAACAGATAATCAGGGAATTTCTCTGATGATGCACAGGTTTTATCTGATCCAGAGAATTTAAACAGTCTAAAGACAAGATAACAAATCTTGTTTTAATACATTTTCATTGTGAGTTATTTTACAGTTTAATTTTGCAGTAAAGACAGTGAATAAAAACTAATTATGCAACATGTCTACAATCTCATGGGGAAATGATTTGGTTTTCATCCAGTTCTACAATGAATCACCAAATACCACTGAGTTACATGCAGTTAATGTGCAGTACAATAGGTTAAAGGCTCCACCAGATGGTGTCATGTCAGTGGAAGACTGGATGTAAACTCACACACTGAAGGAGAGCGGGACTTCTCATATCCTCCTACAGCACAGGAAAAGCTGTCTGCAGGATAAAAGTAGGCTGAATAAGAATTAGATGTTTGTCCCCAAATGTTCTGTCCATTCTTGTACCAGATGTAGGAAGGATGACCAGGTGGAAGACAACTGCTGTGACACTTCAGCTCTGCCCAGTTATAAGACCCCTGAAATCTGCTCACCTGCACCTGGAGATCTGAATATGTGAATAAGGAACAAAAATCTTCACTTTAGACTGAACTGTCAACATAGAAACACAGTAACCTTCATAAGATGTTGGACATTTGGAACTAAATTAATAAATATTCAGATGAAAATGTTACCTGTGACAGACAGAGTGACTCCAGGTGAACCAGTATATGTCCCACCTGGTTGGTTTGTTATGAACCTGAACTTGTACTCAGCTGAGTCGCTCTCTCTCAGGTCGGTGATTCTCAGAGTGCAGTAGGGCTCACCACAGCTATGTGTCAAACGACCTGAATAGTTTGTGTCCATTATTAGATCCACATTACTTTCTTCAGTAAACCAGAATATTCTCTCAACTTTAGTCTTATGGCCATTTGTTTTGAGTGGGTATGTATATTTGGAGGACATATCAACTGTTGATCCTTTGAAGGCACAGATCTTCAGAAGTGTACGTCACTCCCCAGTCATTCTGGCTCTGTACAACTGTAACACAGAGCACATCAGAAACAACAATCAACATCAATAACTTCATTAACAATCAGTTAATAAGACAAAGTGGATCATACTACCAATATGATTTGGCGAAAATGTAACCTGGACAAGTTTCAAGGTCCTCAGTTGTCTGACTAATTATCTGCAGTCATTGTCATAAAAAGTTCCTGAACCTTAACTGGAATAGAGAATTTTATAAGATACCAATATATATTACTATAATTATAAGGTTTTTTAAAATCATTTTTTTGGAATCTTTCTGGTTAATTCTGCTTTGGCCTATTCATTCAAACAAAAAAAAAAGAATGAAAGAAAGAAAAAAAAATGCCTGAAAAGTGCAGCTTATGTGTCAACACACAAGTTATCCAAACAGAAAATAAAGGACATTTTACACACTTTACTGGGATAAAACACATAAAATACTCTACTGTATTGTTCTTCCCCCAAGGTACTTTCTAACTTCAGATATAATTATTTAATGCTTTATGACTTTTTTGATGTTACAGAAAAACTTTCTCAGTTATACACAGTCAGTGCAAAGGAAGATTATGTGTCAACACACAAGTAATCCAAACAGAAAATTAATAAAATTACATTTTACACTCCTTTCTTGGATAGAGCAGCAGAACAGTGGTACATAAAATACTCACAGATGTTCTGTATCATTTGTCTTCCAAGTCAGTTCCTAACTCCTGTTCTAAATATTTAATGTTTTATGACCTTTTTGATGTTATTTCTGAATAAAACCAGGGCGAACACAGGCACAGTTATTCACAGTCAGTGCAAAGGAAGATGTACACATGCTTTCTACAGTTCATCTCTATGTGCACTGAGGCAGGACATCATCCAGTCTGAAGGTGCAGTGAAGTGAACAGGAAAGTATCAGACCTGTGACCTTTAATGCAGTTTACTGACCGGGATAAGAGGAGAAATATAAATTATTAGAGAGTCTGTGCTTTTCTTGGTCAGTTCTCTCTGTTCACTCTGCGGTCATCTTGCTGCAGAGTTAAGTGTGAAAGCTAAAAATAAATACAGCGCACTGAGGTGTGGGAGAGTTTCTAGCAGCTAAACATAAGACGCAGAAAACTGCTATCAAGGTCTCTGACTTTAGCACCCGCTGAATGAGGGTAAATTGTTGGTAGAGGCTGTAAAATTATCAGACCATCCACCACTTTGAAAGGGGAAACATTAAATTACAATTTGCCTAAATGAGCTGAATGTTGTTTCGTCATTTAGGCTATCTAGGTGCATACATTTCTAAAGTGATACAATTTCTGTGTGGAAGGCAACATAACTTGCTTGCCACAGCGGCAGGCAGTAAAGAAAGATAATTTTGGACCACAGAAACATCACTGAGGTCAGACAGTACAAAAGGAAGTAGCAGGGTTTCGTGCAGATGTTGATATGAGATAAATTGTGCCAGTATGACTTCACTGTGAGACCAGAATCTCTTTAAAAACCTTTTCCGTGATAAAAGTAGCACACAATTACCGTGATAAAAATAGTTGCAGATAGGAGCTAATCATCCGCCATCTTCTGCAACCAGAGTCGACTTTAGAACACATTAAACAGGGCAATAGGTTTTCACAGGGTGAGAAGGGAACAGTCATAACTAAAACCCCAAATATTCTCCGTTTACAACATGTAGAAGTGACTGCACACAATTACCTTAAGTAAAAGAAAAGAGCAAAGGACGATGGCCATCACAAGCCACGATCTTCTAAATATTCATTACAATTGACACAAAAACAAACAAAAAATGAACAAATTAAACATCTGGGAAGTTTCTACAATTACACACAAAACCAATGTTTGTAGCGTTTCTGGGAAGTTTGCCTTTCACACAACTCTGATCAACTTTTTTCCACATGTGACCTTCAGCCTACTTTTACAAGATATACATTTCCCAGATTCCCCTGTTTTAATGCAATAAATATAAGTTTAGATATTCAGTACCTGACACAGAGAGAAGAAGACGACAAATCCACTCGCTGCTGCAGTAAAACTCATAGCTGCTCCTCTCATCTCTCTGTGTGGCTTCAGAGACAATAAAACATGTCCGCAGATAAAATAATGTACACAGGAGATATACAGTACCAGTCACATCAATAAACAATTCTACTTACAATGAAGAAGGACGCTGTTTTTTAAAGAAGCCTTCCTCTGTGGTCAGTAAGCAGAAGATAGATATCAGGCTGTTAAACGACTACATTTCCTTCCTTTTTAGATTATTAATATTCATGATGAGCCAAATGCCAGTTAACACCAACATCAAAATAAAGAAGTGACAATTTGCAAACTATGAACTTAATAAGAGAGAATAAGAAAATATTGTTATGGCATGTTGGTATTAAACCTGTTTCGCTGTAAAAATCCCAGACACAAGCAAAGACCATTCAAAAAGAGAAAACACATTTTTAAACTCTTCCAATTTAAAGCACAAAAACAAGACAGGTGTAAAAGTTGGTTTGATGCATCACTTGACACTTCAAGTGCATCTTTAGACAGTGAAAATTACCTTTATACCAGTTTAAGTTCAAAGAGATTTGCTGCAGCAGTATAGGATGCAACAAGTCTCATGCTGAGCACAGTGATTATTCTAAGTATTGAGAAACATTTCAGAAAGAAGAAGTGGATTATATTAAAGAGAAATCTTTTTTTAACAATTACAGTTTGCAACTCACTCACAGTCATTCTGACTCTTTATCTCTGTGTGAACTGAGGCAGGATGTCACACAGTCTGCAGGTGCAGTGAAGGAACAGGAATGCATTGGACCTGTGAACGTGATGAAAAGCAGAGTTTTAATTACAAGAGGAGGAAACAATTTTTTTTGTTCTTGTTTTCTTTCTTCTCTGTTCACTTTTCAGTCAGGTTTCTTCTCTTTGCTGAGAAATGCAGAACACTGAGACCTGAGAAACTCACATGCCTGTTAGTGTTTACCAAACATGAACATGTAACACATAATCAAGCGGACTGGTAGGATCTGGTACGGACACACAACAGTGATATAATGACGGTTATTATGAAAAAGTAATGATTTTTTATTTAGGTGGGTCATTTGGTTAAACTGTGTGCAGATGATGTTCTGCATTTAAATTAATTTAAAAACACAGGAAATGAATCACCTAACATTTGAAAAAAATCCAAACCTCACAGTAACAACAAAAACTATCTGCATTGCTAGACACCACTGGAGGTAAGAGAGAATCCGTTTGTAAGTTTGATGAACTCTTTAAAACAGACAGTAGAGGGAGCACTCAGAGAGATGGTAATTTTGCCCTCTATCACTGATTGTTCAGTCATATCTACTGTCTTTATTTTCACATGTTGTGATTAAAACTATTTGCATTTCTTTACAGAGAACATTTAATTCATTAAGCATTATAGGTCCAGATTAATTTCAACATCTTTGACATATTGCAATAGCAACAAACTTATGAAAATTCTCACAAAATGACTCCAAACGAAGGTGTTGCACAAGCTGTCAATGATGGCTTTTATTCTGAAAAGCTTCACACTAAAATATTGACCTGCTCTGCTTCCATGAATGACCCCAAAGAATTTCCATCCATCGTCACCCGCTTATCTTGCGTACAGGGTAGCAAGGGGGCTGGAGCCAATCCCAGCTGACATCGGGAGAAAGGCGGGGTACACCCTGTCACACTCACACCTAAGGACAATTTAGAGTCACCAATTAACCTAGTCTGCATGTCTTTGAACGGTGGGAGGAAGCTGGAGCACCAGGAGAGAACCCACACAGACGCGGGGAGAACATGCAAACTCCACACAGAAAGGCCGGGGCAACCTTCTTGCTGCGAGGCCAGAGCACTATCCACTGGACCAATTTAAATGGACTAAATTGACATTTATAGCCCAAATGTAAGTAATGTCCCCTTGAAAACAGACCCCTTTTTCCAGAAAAAACGCCTAAAATTACATACCCAAAATGAATCAGGAATAACTCCTCAACCATTTGGCCTAGATGCATAATTCTGGTCTCCTTTGAAAAGTCAGAAGCTAAGGAATATGAATCCATTGTGTATTAATATATTTATTTTACTTTTACAGACTACATGGAGATGCAATAAAGAAAAAATCTAAAAAAAAGAAGCTATATTTTGATGCAATAAACCATCAAAACCATCCTGAGTTAGCTTTTAATGCAACTGAATATCTTCTAATACACCTAGAATGCAATTGTAACTGTAAATCTGATGAAAATAAACTAAAATACAACTGTTATCATACAACATTTTCAAATATACCAGGCGATTTTCCATATTTTGGTAATATTTATTGTTTAAGTGCTGACTTTTATTGATAGATATCTTTAAAACACTTTTTCAGTCCATACAACCTATTTACAAATGACAAAACATTGAAATATTGATAAAAACAGGAGTATTCTCCAACACCAAAAGCACTACCATGCTTTACAGGCCTGTATATTGAGAACATCCCACAGTGATGGGGGGGGAGTATCAATCGATCCGGTTTGAGCAGACCTTTCATTTGATATCCTGCATGTCTATATATCTCCAACGGATCGGCCACAAAATGGCACAAAACACCGTATGTTCTCAAGCGGCATGTTTCCTCTCCGCAGAAAAGACGACAGCAGGCAGGCTGCTTGCAGGTATTGTGCAATAATCAAGATGGTGCCCGCTTAGACTCGGAGCAACAACATCGGTGGGTTTGGGAGATAAAACGGCGAAAACATTTTTTTCCATAATTTTCATCGCCCAGAGCACCATCGCCCCTTGTCTGCTTTCAACAGGTTAAGTTTCTGTTAATAAATCCACTAAAAGCGACCTGAGCTCATGTGTCCTGCATTTGGATCTTAAAACCTGTTTCCTGTCTGAACACGTCTTTCTTCCATATGACTGATTTACTTATTGCATACATTATTTACCTGCTGACATATTTTATTGTCTCTGAAGTGTGGTGGGGGAAAAGCGTGTTTAAATAAACAGCTCAGGCAAACACTTGTCTTTCTGTGAATTTTATTCAAGTCTTCTGCAGAAGGAACTCACAGGGACACATACACATATCATCCGAGTGAGCTCCCGTGTAACAGCTCATGCAGCTTTTATCTTAGTCTCAGGGTCGGAGTACCATCTCATCAAAGGAACATGGTGTCTTTCAGTGTTCCCTAGGGAATCTATAGAAAGACACCCATGTCCAAGTTACATGTGGTGAACCACTTAAACAGTCACCTACAGGGTTTGAGTCCAAGCACTCCATGTGAGGCAGAAAAAAACAAAACCAAGGACATTCACATACAAAAGCTAATCCACTGAGCAAACAGACAAAGTCCAACAACAGAACATAATCCAACAGAACAGAGACTCCATGCAAACTTTAAACTGAACAGACTAGCAGGAACATCAGGTCAGACGAATAACACACAACAGAACTTTGACAACAGACCAGCAAGGACAAAACAGAAACGACAAATGTTAATATTCACGCTAACGAGGAGGGCAGGAGCACAAACAGGTTCTACAAATCAGCATGCAGACACAGACAAGCAGGGTGATTGACAACATGGCACGACAGACCATAACAAAATAAAACAGGGAAAGGACTAGCTGAATAAAAACCTCGGAACAGAGCATAACCATATATACAAAAACACGCAGAGAAGCAACCAGAATGCAAACCTACAGAGCAGATGGACAGAATCCTGACATATGTGGTTTGAAAGCAGAAGACAGAAGTCATGCTTTTAAAAACTTCCTTCCTCTTTACATTATTTACATGCATAATGAATCAAAACGGCAGAAGATTTAACATAAAATGAAGAAGTAACACGTTTTGTTTTCACAAATTATGAACTTCTTGTGATGTGATCTATTTAAGAGAGCGTAAAAAACTAGTTTTGTGGCACATCAGAACACCCCACTAACACGAGAAAGATCATTTAAATATACATTGTTTAAGTGTAGTCACAGTTTAGGGTCCAGTGGTTCTCAACGAGATCAGTAGGCTATGGGCAGATAAGTCACATGATGCAGTGATATCCCATGATGATATTTATGGAAAGGCTTCACAAACACTTGATGACAACAGTGTCATTGTGGATCAGCCATTAGTCTCACCTTCCTCCCTTTCCACTGGTCAAGATTCACTGTAGATTACATCATTATAATACCACAATAAAAAGTTCACTACCAAACCATCACTGAAATTCCCATCTGAGACATGTTTGTGTTTATGGTGTGTTATTTTAATTTCAATATATACTGGTTTTGGAAAGAGAATAAATCGTATTTCTCCTATTAACTTCTCTAGAGACTGTGACTATTACAAGTGCCCCAGGAACAACATTTGACCATATCTTAGAAAAATACAGCCAAAAAAAGCTGAAATAAACGACTCTTATTGCATTAGAGTCAATGGAGCGCAGCCATGGAAGTGTCGGACCTCAGTTAGAGCTATACTGCGCTGTGATTGGCCAGCTGTGTATTCAGGGCATGGCTTAGCGAAGGGTCAATTAGAGTTTTAGAGTCTGATAGCTTGGGGGAAAAGCTGTACTGCAGTCTGGTGGTGCGACAGCTGAAACTTTACTATATCTCTTCCCAGGGTGAACAGGCTGTGGCTGGGTGGGTACTGTCCTTTTGTATCTGTTGGGCTCTGCGTAGGCACCTCACCTCACTTATATCACCGATGCTCGAGAGATGGTAACCAATGATCTTCTGAGCAGTTTTAATCACCCTCTGCAGAGCCCTCTGGTCCTGGGCCATGCACATCCTTATGCCAGTTTGTGATGTTTCCAGTCAGGATGCTTTCTTTTGGTCCTCTGTAAAAGCTGACAAGAACTTGGCGTGGGAATTTGGCCTTCTTAAGCTTCCTTCCTTTGTTGCATATGGGGCTGCACACTCCTGTCAGCATGGACACCCTGGGCTCCTGTCAGTTGTGTTTTCACTGTGGAAAAGAGAACTGAAAGTGGAACTAGTTATGGAAACATAAGTGTAGGGAAGTAATAAAAGTAATAAAAGTACACTCCTCAAGGGGATTATAGCTTTTATAGAATGATTAACAATACAAAACATAATTGCCATTGTCAAATTATGTTTACAAGAAAAGGCCAATCATTTACACTGAAGAGCCAACTTCTTAGGTTCTGTTTAAGTTTGACAATTAAAATATATGTTAAAATGTATAGTGCATTTTATGGTCTCTCCTAAGAAATACTTTGAATCTCAGGATGATGCATCACATCCTGCAACACCTCGACTCTCCAGGGACATATGCAAGGATCCTGTTTGTGGACTTCAGCTCGGCGTTCAACACCATCATCCCGAACATCCTCAGCAACAAACTCACCCAGCTCACTGTACCAGCCTCCACCTGTCAGTGGATCACAAACTTTCTGACTGACAGGAGTCAGCAGGTGAGGCTGGGGAACATCACATCCAGCACCCAGACTATTAGCACTGGCGACCCCCAGGGGTGTGTGCTCTCCCCACTGCTCTTCTCCCTCTACACCAACAACTGCACCTCAGTAGACCCATCTGTCAAACTCCTGAAGTTTGCTGACGACACAACGGTCAACGGCCTCATCCGGGACGGTGATTAGTCAGCCTACAGAAGGGGGGTTGATCAGCTGGCAACAACCAGGAGCTTAACACGCTCAAAACTGTGGAGATGACTGTGGACTTCAGGAGGAGCCCCCCCACTCTGCCCCCCACCACCATAATCAACAGCCCTGTGTCTGCTGTGAAATCCTTGAGGTTTCTAGGATCCACTATATCCCAGGACCTGAAGTGGGAGCCCAACACTGACACGATCATCAAGAAGGTCCAGCAGAGGACGTACTTCCTGCGTCAGCTCAGGAAGCTCAACCTGCCTAAAGAGCTGCTGATCCAGTTCTACACAGCCATCATCCAGTCTGTTCTCTGCACCTCCATCATTGTCTGGTTTGGATCTGCCACCGAAAAGGACAGGAGCAGACTACAACGGACAGTCAGGGCCAAAACCAACAGACTCAGGAACAGTTTCTTCCCACAAGCCATCACTCTGATGAACAGCTGACTCTGACTCACAGTGTCAGGAGCAATTCCTGTGCAATAACCCAGTAACTCTGTCTCTTAGCAGCCACCTGTTTACTGGCTACCACTCATTTATTCATCATTATCTATTTCAGAGCTGTTCTTACTGTTCATATTGTCATATTGTATATACTGTATACCAAATCCACCAACCTCATGTACATAATACCTACACATAATACTTATTTATTCCAGCATTCTTTGCACTCATCAAACTGGGTACATGTATGCTTATATGTGTATGTGCACCTGTATATCACATCCACCTCAGACATGTACATAATAATCACAAAAATCGTACAAATAATTTACTCCTGCATCCTTTGCACTCTGCTCATTGCACTATTGTCTCAATCTGTTTGTTTCGTTTAGTGTGTATATAAATGTGTTCTCTATACTGTAGCCTGTGTTTGATTTTATTACTGTATTATTCTGTTATTGTATTATTGTATAAGTAAGCATGTAATGGCAAATTTTCCTTTGCTTTACCTTTAGCTTTAATTTCCTCTCTTTATCATTATACACAGGTAGGTAGGTAGTCTTACGCAGACTACACAAGATTTTCCAGACATTTTTTGCAGTTGAGGTTTGTGGTTTATTGCACTTCAGAATAGTACAAATGGATAAACTTGGTTTCTAATTCTTTTGTTTCTAGTTGTTTGCTAGTAAGCTGATCTGTGGTCTCTAATCCGTGGTCTGTTGTTCATGGTCTGTGGTCTGGAGAGAACTGTGTGTGCTCCCCCTACTTCTGCCTACCACTTCCTGTCACCTAGGCACCCTATATCCAACCATGTGCATCTAATCACTGCCACCCAGTGTCCAAAATACTAATATAAATAAATCCAAACAAAATAAAATATCATGCCAACAATGAACATAAATGGCTCATACAAAGCACATTCCTTGTGTACACATGCCTGGCAATAAAGCTGATTCTGATTCTGATTTTCTACTTAAATAAACACACTACTTAATAAGATAACCAGGTTGCTCACCTTGGGGCAGTGTTGCCACCATTAAATTTGACCACAGCGTACTCAGCACCCTCGTCATGTCTGTGGGGCTGAGCTGGTCTGATGTTGGAGTAGACAGGATCGGCCTGGTTCTTGGAGAACTGGACACTGGAATAATGAACATGTTGATCTTGGGCACATCCTGATGATGCCAACAGATCTGACTTGTTGGCAAAAAAGCATAGAACAAACTGGACTCTATCTACTGCTTGGCTCTGCCTAAAGATTCTGCACATGTACAAATCATATACAGAATCAGTGACAAGGCACAATCATAGCCAGAGTCCAACTCTGCTAGGAAGGTGCCTGACTTTAAGATACGGTGTTTTTATTTGATTTTCACAAGGATTAGATGGTTTACAGTATGAGGTCACATGGGTGACCTTAACCAGCAAGATGGGCAAGGCTTCTGTCAAGTCTTCCAGCTTTGCCTTCTCTATGTAGAGTTTGTCAGGTTCAAGAGCTCCTCGAAGTCCCTTTCAGCAGCTGATTTTATCCCCATGTCAATTTCAGCACTGTAGCCAGGCTGACAGAGAGTCACAGCTCTATTGAGCCAAGTATTCCCATAGCTCTCAGTAGTTACGACTTCATGAGCTTCTTTAATGATAAAATTCTAGCTATTAGAGACAAAATTCACTTCAAGACCTGCCCTCAACTGGCACCGACTTATCTCTTAACTCAGGAACCTTAGAAACAGCTGTAGAACCAGATATATGTTTAGACTGTTTTGCTTCCCTCAATCTTTACCAACTAACTTCAATAATTTCTTCATCTAAACCATCAACCTGCCTCTTAGACCCCATCCCGACTAGGCTGCTTAAAGATGTTTTACCCTTAGTCAGCACCTCTATACTAGATATGATCAATCTATCTTTATCAACAGGCTATGTACCACAGTACTTTAAAGTAGCTGTAATTAAACCTCTTCTGAAAAAGCTCAAACTTGATCCGGATGTTTTAGCCAACTATAGACCTATCTAACCTTCCATTTCTCTCTAAGGTTCTGGAGAAAGCAGTTGCTAAACAGCTGTGTGACTTTCTACAGAGCAATACTTTATTTGAGGATTTTCAGTCAGGATTTAGAGCTCATCATAGCACAGAGACAGCACTGGTGAAAATTACTAACGACCTCCTTATTGCATCAGACAAAGGACTTGTCTCTGTACTGGTTTTATTAGATCTTAGTGCTGCATTTGATACCATTGACCATCAGATCCTATTGCAGAGACTGGAATATTTCATTGGCATTAAAGGAACCGCTCTAAGCTGGTTTAAGTCCTATTTATCAGATCGATTTCAGTTTGTACATGTTAACGATGAGTCCTCCATGCATGCCAAAGTTAGTCATGGAGTTCCACAAGGATCTGTCCTCGGACCAATCCTCTTCACTTTATATATGCTTCCTTTAGGCAATATATCAGGAAACATTCCATAAGCTTTCATTGTTATGCAGATGATACTCAGTTATATCTATCGATCAAGCCAGATGAAACTCATCAGTTAGCTAAACTTCAAATGTGCCTTCAGGATGTTAAAACCTGGATGACCTGTAATTTTCTCATGTTAAACTCAGATAAAACTGAAGTTATTGCTCTGGGAAATGATGCAGAAAAACTAGTCCATGCATTTGTTACTTCTAGGCTGGATTACTGCAATTCCTTATTATCAGGCTGCTCAAAAAGTCCTTAAGACTCTTCAGCTGATCCAGAATGCTGCAGCACGTGTTCTGACAGGAACCAGGAAAAGAGATCACATTTCTCCTGTTTTAGCTTCTTTGCATTGGCTTCCAGTAAAATCCAGAATAGAATTTAAAATCATTCTTCTTACCTACAAAGCTCTTAATGGTCAGGCACATCTTATCTTAAAGAGCTCATAGTACCTTACTACCCCACCAGAGCACTGCGCTCCCAGAATGCAGGGTTACTTGTGGTTCCTAGTGTCTCCAAAAGTAGACTAGGAGCCAGAGCGTTCAGCTATCAAGCTCCTCTCCTGTGGAACCAGGTTCCAGTTTGGGTTCAGGAGGCAGACACCATCTCCACATTTAAGAGTAGGCTTAAGACTTTCCTCTTTGATAAAGCTTATAGTTAGGGCTGGCTCAGGTAGTCCTGAACCATCCCTTAGTTATGCTGCTATAGGCCTAGACTGCCGGGGGATTTCCCATGATGCACTGAGCTCCTCTCTCCTCTACTTTCTCTCCCTCTGTATGCAACCTCATCCCATTATTGCATGTTGCTAACACAACTTCTCCCCTTTCTGGTAGTCTTGTGCTTTCTCGTCTCTCTCCTCTCTCCTATCACTTCCTGCAGGTTTTCTGGCTCTGGAGCTGTGGAGTCTGGATCTGTGGTTGCGGGTCGCCTGCTGCCCCCGTGTTCCTGCTCGACACCCTCTGCTGCGGCGACTGTTGTTGCTGGTCTTATTGTTTATTATTATTGTAATCATTAACATTATCATTGTTAC